>NW_005843016.1:229108-271046 GCF_000455745.1 Alligator sinensis
GAATATTCCCGCCAGTGGCTGTGCAATGACGTTGGCCAGTGCCTTCAGTACCCTTGGATGGAGCTCATCCGGGCCTGCCGACTTAAAGGCATCCAGTTCCTCCAAGTGACTCTGCACCATGGTACTTAGAGAGACAGATCCTGACTATGTCTGGAAATAGATTTTATTTGCAGTAACGTGCAAATTATATATTATAATAATAGTTATTTTAAACATAGAAGAAAATTGTTGTCTTAATATAAACCCATCCCATATATAATGGTGGCAGTACAGAGGCCAATGGAAATTAGCTTCCTAATTGCTCTATTGATTAATAATAATCCTGAAATCCAGATTCTGTTACCTTTACTCATAGACGTCAATCTCACTGAAGAGTTTTGCATGACTATTTCTTGCAAAAGCAAGGCAAGCATGGTTTTGCCGCCAATAGACTCTTCAGTGTGCTTGTATAATGTTATGAATAGAGTCCTTCAGTAATCCAGTCCAACAATCCTTGTGCAAGAAAACTTCCATTATTTTTAATATATCCTATGAACTTCTGCGCATCACTTATTAAAAAATATACTGTTGTATTATTTTATATATAAGCATTATATTTGAAACTCTAGCATTTTTTGGGGATAATTACTGTAGAATACAATGTGAGGTTTTTTTTACAGAGTCAGGTGAGGACTGCACAGTTAAACTCTAAAGAAAAACATTCTACTTCTCGGTTAACATCACTGGTAGTAAAAAGGAAACAGAGAAAGATAAAGACAGGAAATGTAGACAGAAATATTTCTCAATAGGTTGTTTTTCAGTGTTTTCCATGAGGCCTCAGCTGTTCTTTAACCTTGTGAGGAAGCAGAAAACAGGTGTGTTGAGTTCTGGTTTGAGTGCATTAACTTTCCCGAGAAAATAGGAAACTTGTCTATTTATAGGAAACTTGCAAGTTTCCTAACTTGCCTTAGGAAATCATTAGTAAAGATCCAGGAGCCAGGACAGTATAGAACGCCTCAAATTAAAGTCTAATGTTATGCAACAGCTGAACTGAGCCATGGAAACTAATTTGGGAATTGAGAACTGGGCAAAAAGATTATACAGTTAGAAGAATCCAAATCCAAATGTGATTGTGTAAAACATTTAACATTAAGCTAAATGTGATTGTGTGAAAGAGACACTGATTGTGATTGTAGATTAACTTCCCTATTTGCTTAGTATTTAGGTTTTAGATGAACAAACCTGTTCAAGTAAAATCAAAGCAGAGTACAATTTCTGCTTCTCTGATCTTGTTCAAACCTTTTGTACCTTCAGTTAGGTGCTTATTAACATTCCATGCAAGTCAGTAGGCAGATGTGCTCTGACTTCATTCAAAAAAGCTTGTTATGACATGGTTGTAACTGTGCATACAGAGATTCCTAGCTATACGCTAAACTAAGTTAAAAACCTACCTTCCATTTCTACATAAAACTCACATTTTTTTTTGGCACGGAAGAACACAGTAAAATAATCTTGTTTTATTTACTGGAAGTATTAAATTGAAAACTTCTGACTCCTGAATTTCAAGGCAATCCCAAATCTACTTAAGCGACATTTTGTACTGATGCCTGATACTCACCCACTCACAAGGTTTTCTTAAACCAGTTATCGCAAGCTCAAGACACATGAGGAAGCAGAACATGTGATATCTTTGCTTCTCTTCTGTTGTCTCATTCAGAGTTGAAGCAACATAATTAATTCAAGAGTATGTGAATTAATTTGATTGACACTAGAATACACTGAAGAGTTGGAAGTCTGTCTTGGTCACCCCATAGACAGCTTGTTGTTGGATCAAGACTAAAGTGATAAGAAACATGAATAGCTGTTCGTTAACATCTACCTAGGCTATTATCATGAATAGCTGTTCCTGAAGAAAAGAATCTATGTGTTGTGTGAAAGTCTGGGCTTGATATTAGAACCAATACTATGTCAAATATTAAGTAATAATTTAGAGTAGAAAAAACTTAGTACACAAAATATGCAGATAACTTGAACTTCTTTAGTAAACATTTTGGGGATTATAAGAAACTGGTTTAACACATTTAGGGACTGAGTGTATCACGACAGTTGAAATTTAAGACAGATAAATTTCATGTCATGCACATTGGTAAAAACAATCTATACCTATCCTACCATTTGATGACTGCTGAAATTTCAAGATCCTCTCCAGAAAAGGACTTTAGAGCCATCATGAAGAACTAAATCTTTTGCCAAGAGTACAGAAGTCATTAAAACTCCATTTCGCTCTCAGATTAATTAAAACACTGATTAAAAACTATACAGGAAACAGGAAAGTCCCATGTCCCTGGTAGCAAATAACAACTGAACTGAATTGCATGGCACTGCCACCCTGAAGTTTCTAGTCCAGCACAGTATTCCGCATAATTTATTTTGATAATAGATTCAGTTTATTTATGCCCCAAATTTTCAGTGTTGAATGTATCGTTGATTCATGTAAGCAAGACACCTATTATTACCATGGGTGTTGCTTAGGAAAACAGGTTTTGTCACTGGCAGGACATGGGAGTTCTTTTTGTATGCTGGCACCAAGAAGACAGCTGAGGGTTTTATTAATAAAGGCAGGATGCACCTGCTTTTCCTTTCTCTCCTTTTGTCTTTTTGGGCGGGTGGGAAGGTAACATTTCTTTTCAGGGAGAAGTTTTATAACCTCTATCCCATTCCTCAGCAAACTAACTGCCCTACTTTTCCTTAATATTTGTTACCACTTCTAATGGTGAAGAAACACCCTTGCCAGATAGTTCTGCCAAAATAATCAGCAGTGTAATAATAATATCAACGTTTAAATTATTCTTATCATATTTCAGTGTCAACACTCCATTGAGATAATGTACCTGATATCTGATGGAATTTATGTGCCCCACAATGTTTGCTTACACTAGAATCAGGGCAGGAAAAGTTACTGGTACTTGAATGAAGGCTTTGCCACTGTATAAACAGCTTTGTTCTTTTTTTACCTTGTTCTCTCACATTAGAAAAGAGAACACAGGTATGCAGTGGAGGAACAGGACATTCAGATCCAGCAAAATACAATATTTGTATTATATCTGGTCAGCAGGTAAAATTTAATGCCATAGAATGTTGTAGAGTTAAAATACATTGACGATTTCAAAACCCAAGCTTGATTAATTTTATGAGTATTAGCAACATTTTTTCATTATGTGGGATAAAATAAGGGTAACCAAATGTCATGCTTCAAGATATAAGCTTGATCACTATGTAGGAACCCGGAAGGAATTTTATAATCCCTTCAACCTGGGCACATGCAATATTGAGTTGCACAACTAGCCCCAGTGAAGACTTCGAACCGTTATTACTTAGAGCCAGAATGCTGGTCCATACCTGTGTAGGACAAATCATATTCTCCAATAGCTAATGCTCCAACTGAAAAGGCAAAATCAAAATGACAAAAAAGGAGACAGCCCTATATTGTACAGCATGAAATATGCAAACTATTGGCAAGCAATCTTTGGAAAGGCTGTAACAATAGTTCAAAAGGCATTAGCATAGAATAGTGAATTAGAAAAAAAAAAAGAATCATAATTTGATTCCAAATCTTTACCTTTTACCTCAAGATAGTATTTTTCTTGTGACTCAGATCATCATTATTCCTTATTGAGCACCCAGTAAAGTAATGATTCAGTGGGCTAAGAGTATCTAGATTGTAACTCCATTAGGCTCATTGGCTGAATCTAAATACAACTGAATTTAGGTCCAATTTAGTGACTCTCTCCAATGCCTGAAGAAGGGTGTTTGTGCCCAAAAGCTTGCAAAGAACAATTTTTTTCAACTATTTACTTGGTTTAATAAAACATATCACACTTACCCAGGGAAACTTGTCTGCCTATGTCCTTAGACCAACACGGCTACAACAAACAACCCTCAGTTGAACACAATGTTTTATTGATATATTTACAATTTTAAAGCAATTTGGAAGCTTATCAGTACCTCAATCATTATATTAAAATAAATTCTAAATACCTATATATTTTGGTATTTGATTTTGTTTTTTTTATGGAAAATCAAAGCTCCCCCTGCCTTCTTCACTCACCAGGACATGGGTCCAGTTGCAGCTGTTTCCCCTTGCTGTTTTGTGGTTCTGAACAGCCCTGATATGCCAGTGCCCCTCACTTCCAAGCCACAGCTCCCCCCCAGCCCTGCCAGTGCCCCTCACTCCTAACTCACTGCCCCTTGACCCCAGGCCCCAGCTCTGTTGGGTGTGGGACAAGGGTGCATGTGTGGGGAAGCGGGTATGTGTGGGATGGTGCCTGACCATAGCCAATGCCATAGTCAACGCATGCCCTCACAGATTTCTAAGCCTGCATCAGGGCACAGAGCTGCACTGGGCAGGAGCCGCCTCTATGGCCCAATGGGTGAGACCCAGCACAGCAGAGCAGAGCAAGGTGGTGAGACTCTTTGCTGCCATGGCTGCTGCCATGAGCCTTACCTGCAGACCTAACTGCAGGCAGCTGTGGGAACTGCTTTGTACCATGCTGCCTGGGGCTGTATTGCCAGTCACATGCATGTGTGTGCATGCACATACGCAAGTGGTGCCCCCTGACTCTGATCATCCTGCTCCCACTCCCCTCAGCCCCAAGCAGCCCCTTGAAGGCTGGAACTCTGCCAGCCTGCAAGGGGAAACACATGGTTTCCCAAGCTTTTTTCCTTTAAAGGGGAAAATCCATGCTTTTCTGCATTTTTCTACAGCAAAGGGCAAACCTGGATCCCTGGTAATCTTCATTTCCTGTCCCAAACTTTGGTTTGATGAAGAGCTATTACATTGAGCCCCAGAGAGGGCTGCAGTTTGACAGCCAAACAAAATCCTTACAGTTAACTTCTAGGCCCTGAGACCAGCAGTTAGTATAAAAGGATCATCCTTTTTCCTGATTACTTTAATGCAGTTGGAGAGTTATGGTTCTGCAGTTTCTTAAAAATGCAAAAAACCTGTTCTTGCTGTTTTCAGAGCCTTTCTATTAATGATAGGATTTCTCCTGGGTTTCCTTCTTAACAGTGGTTAAACAAATGAATCTACTTACTGAATTTATATCATGTGTCTGTTTCTGACCCACAGATCCTTTGTGCTTTCACTTCAAGCCAGTCTACATCCTCCTTTCATGTCATCAGACCCACATGCTTGCTACTGTTACTCTGGTTGAAGCAAAACGCATGGAATATGACTGCAGTTACTTGCATTATTTTGGGATAAAAACCACTCATATATCTGCCCATAAGCTGAACGGGCTAAAACGGAATGTCCCATATGGAGGGTTATTTCAGAGTTGCTCATTGTAGGATTTCTTCAAGCTTCCTGTGAAGGATTTGATATTGGCCAGTTCTGGGTATGTGATAGTGAGCTCAGTAGAACTCGTGCTTGATACAGAGCTACAGATATTCACTTGTTCCCTTCCCTGGATCTCTTACATGTGTTGCCCCTGGGGAAAGCAGAGATTGGGTGGCAATTGGTGTGTTGCTTTTTTTTTGTTTTCATAAAAGGGCACTAATTTGGACTCCCCCGGAAGGCCTTTCCAGGCCTATTATCTTTTGCAAATGCTGTAATTGTGCTTCATTTCAGGCCTTGTACATACATTTCAGGGAGTTGGGCAGGATTCTCCCTACTCTGTACAAGATTGCCTTCTGTCAGTACTCTATCTAGAACACAAATGACAAAGACTGTTGGATTTCGCTCATACTTACTGCTGAGCGTTTTGGATATGGTCCACAAAAGCAGATAACTATGCACTTTATTTTAAGCATTAAAGTTATTTAGTTATTTAATTGAAGTCAGTGTAAATTATGCTGAGGGAAAGTTTGCCTATATCATTTTATATTAGATATACTGTAGATATAGATAGAGATACAGAGATAGATATAGAGGTATTTCCATAACTGCTTCCTCAGATGCTCCTCCTCCTCCAATTTCCTCTGCTGCTCAGGGAACAAAGTTCATAACCTCTTTCTCCAAAGTTGTTGTTAGTGTTCATTATTCTGGCAGGAATGCTCATGTTCATGATCCTGCAAGGGACTGAGAAGACACTTAATTCCTACTGGAGGCAGATAGTATTTTGGCAGATCAGTCCACTGGTGCCTTATAGCCTGGAGATCCAGAGTGTCATGGTAACTGCAGAAGTGTTTCTCTTTCATGGCACGTCAGTACAATTTATTTAATATAATGTAGTAATGCTTTACAATTCCAAGAACAAAAGTTATTTGCAAATCACTTTAATATGCAGCTGATTCAGGTTTTTGTTTTGCTTTGACTTTGTGTCATGTTGCATGTGGAACAGAAACACTACAAAAGTATTTCAGACCATCATGGCTGACTGACAAGACAAAAGAAATCACAAGGTACTAATGTGAGTAGTTATGTAGAAGAACAGATATTGATGCTGGCTGCAAGTTTAAACATTGAATCAGTTTTCAGGTGAAAGATTAAGAGACATAGCACAGCTAATGCAATCTGGCTCTTCCCTTGATTGTGATCAGTTCTATGGTTCCAGAAGTTTAGCACAGGCTGCAAGCAAACACCATGAAATATTGATGAGATTGTACTCATTATCATTTGTGTTTGGGCTGGAGAGTGCTAGGGAGTGCTGTAGTGGGGTGGGGGGAAGGGGGGTGGGGTGAGCGGGGCCCTGGCTGCTGAAGTGAAGGGGTGCCAAGAGGCACTGCTTAGCTCCCGCTGCTCCATGCACTCCCAGGCAAGCAGCGGGGGGGAGTGGCGGGGGGGGGGGGGGGGCCCGGGGCCCTGGTTGGGGGGGGGCCCCTGGATCCATGTGTGGGGCGAGGGTGAACTACTGCTGTGGGCTTTGCCCTGGGCACCAAACTTCTTGTCACAGCACTGGTGCTAGGGAGTGAGCTTACCAGTTTCCTCTAGGTTGCCTAACAGCCTGTACCATTATAGTGGGACTTCAAATGGCCAAACACAACACAGGAGGTCCACAGAACCAGCTCAGAATGGCCTAGAGCTCTCTATGCCTAATTTACTTCAACATACCTCTATGTAGTCTTTACTTTACCTCTGTTTCCCGGAGGATTGGCCACCTGCCCTCCTTTAATTCTTATCTGGAATCACCAATATGCCTTGGGTTATGACCCAAACAAGACTGATCTCAGCTCCCCATGGGACGGGTCTTTATTATTCAAAATTTCTCTAGGGATCTATATACACTTAAGAATAGCACTATTTTGTCATTTCCACTATATTTCTAGGAGTTTCATTATTTTTTCTTTGTTGCTTATTGTTGGATCTAATTTTCTGCTGCATCATTACCTGCCCATTTGAGTTTGACAGTGAGGACATACTGATGCTTTATTTGTTATCTTTTCCAATAGGCATGTCTATGCTTGACTCTCCTTGCCCCTTCTCCTCCCATGCTGTACCCTACAAAATGAGTTATTTGAACTGGACATCCATGCCACTTCCTTCTTTTTATTTCAAACCCTTTTTTAATTCTCACATTTTTTGCAACATCTACAAGAAATGAATTAGCAATAAAATGTTGTATATTATTTATGTTAACTACTTTCCTCTGGGTGCTAATTTTCACTCTCTGGTGCTGCGCCCTAACCTTTTCTCAGTAACGACATAGTTTTATTCTGTGTGCTTGAGTGCCTCGGTAGTGGCTACACTACTGGTGGTGCAGCAGGGGCAGGCCAGGAGCATAATTGATTATATTTTTGCACTACACATCCCTCTCTCCAGGGCTTGTGCCCTGGTTGCTAGCCCTTCATTATTGTTGCTCAACTTGTTGCTGTAACTCCTTTACTTCCTCCTGCAATGTCTGCATACAGATTTGTCATCCCCTATCTTGTGTCATGTCTGAGCTAGGTGGCAAGTTCCTTGGGAAATACATGCTGATTTGTTTATATTGTGAGGTATTGGATGGCATGAAATGAGAGTGGTGGTAATATCCAAATTCTTAATATTGATAAATATTTTTAAATAGCTTAGGCTAAATATGGTTCTGATTGTTGGGCCCTCACCTGTCTTCTGTGTGTTCAGAAGAGCCACTTTTTACTAGGGGCAGTGAGCAGAAAGCAGTCTAGCACAGGGGTGGCCAACCTGTGGCATGAGTGCAGTACTACAAGTGGCACAGGCAACCTGTGTGTGTGGCATGAGGCAAATCAGGGAGGGGACAGGCAGCACAGCAGTAGATAGGGCAGGAAGCAGAAGAAAGAGCAGGAGATCTGGCAGAGAGCACAGGGCAGGAAGCAGAAAACAGAGCAGCATCTTGGTTGAGGAGCTCAGAGTATGGAGCAGAAGGAAGAGGAAGGGGATCGGGGTGGTACTTGTGGAGGGTATGGGGCTAATCTGTCGCATTTTGGGATATTTTTGTCTCGTTTGAAGGCTAGGATGGGTGGTTCTGGAAAGAACTCTTTAAGAATTGAGTTTCTTCTAATATGGGTTGCAATTGTTTGAGGATTTTCTGTCTAGGTTCCTAGGAAGGATGGTATGTCATAACTAGCGCTGAACAAGCACCAAACCTTGCCAAACTCATAACCAGAAGAAAAATTCCTATGGGCCAAAGCACATGGATCATGCCGGGACAAAAAATGTAAAACCTGCCAACAAATCTCCACCACTCCCACAATAACTATACTCCACAAGAGAACCATCACCATTCCAGGATCTTACACCTGCACCTCCAAAAGTGTAATATATGCCATCCAGTGCACTAGATGCCCTGATGGAAAATATGTAGGAGAAACCAAACAACAACTGCGTACCAGAATGAATACACACCAAAAATCTATCAAAGACAAAAATACCTAATTACCTGTGGGTGCACACTTCTCACAAGACAACCACTGTCTCTCCAATCTCTCAGTTCTAACCATTAAAGGGAATTTACAATACACCTTTCATAGACCAGCCTACAAACTTCACTTCATAAATCTACTGGATACAAAAAAATCATGGACTAAATATAGACATTGGATTTATGGCATATTATAATCTGCCTGCCATCCAATAACCCCAGGTAACCTGTCTGCATTTGACCAGTTACATTCTATCACCAGTTCAGCATTCCCCTTTCCGCATCCCCACCCACCTGTCACACACCTGTTGTCTCCCATTCCCTCTGAACCTCACTGCCACAGACCTGCATTTTGCAGATTGGCTTTTATTCTACCCAGGAGAGCACATAAAACTCCCTATGCCTGCACACAACAGACTCTCCCTATGCCTGAAGAAGGGTGTTTGTGCCGGAAAGGTTGCAAAGAACAATTTTTCCAACTATTTAGTTGGTCTAAAAAGATATCACATCTACCAAAAGAACCTTGTCTGCTGATGTCTTAGACTAACATGGCTACAACCAACAACCCTAAACATGAAAAAGGAATTTCTGCAACTTCCTCATTAGGACTTTAAAAAGGGTGCAGCATTGATATAACTTAGTTCCTATTGAAGTGTACAGTAAAACTCCTTAGAGAAAAGGGGGTTAAACTAGGCCAACACTGAACACATTTGAAATTCCCTTGCTTAGCACAATCAGGTTTTAAACAGAAATGCCCATTAAGCTGGATGGGAAATCCTGAACAAAGACAAATAAAACCCTAACAATCTGATCACATAATTGACCTTTAAGTATGAAGTATTGTGCTATGTTATGTGACTGTATCTTTTGGATTTCAGAATAGACAAATGAAGTTGCCCAGAAAACTGACCTAGTTCTTAAGTCCCAAGTGTATGTCACCATCAACATAATATTGGATGGTGCTAAGTCTCAACTGTTAATATAGTACAGTGTTTGGTCATTGTTTTAACATCTGGATACAACAACATAACTGTTTTCCTTTTTCTGCTCTGTGGCCTCCTTTTACAGTTGTGTGTTGTGCATGTGATAAAACCAAATAATAATAATCATTCTTTGCATACTTGTGGTGCTTCCCTTCCCTGGGTCCCAAAGTTCTTCTACATTAATAAATGTAACCTCTCAGTACTCCTGACATTACTCATTTGTAATTATTCCCATGTTATAGATGAGAAAATTGAAATAAATACAATTACTATAAATGATAATTATTTCAATTTACTGTATATCATACTTCTCACCTACAGGTTTCAGGAGGATTAATAATATCCCTATATCACAGAAGATGAAACCAAGGCAGAGATTGTGACTTACTTAAAAGTATACTTAAAAGTCTGTGGCAGAATCAAAAATAGACTCAGGTGTCTGGTTTCCCAATCTTGTGCCACCTATTGAATCAAACTGTATCTGAAATGCGGAGAGTAAAGTAACACAGTATGGGTAAATCTAATTTGAAGTTGCCAGTAGCAGCATAACTGTTGCAGCCTGGTGCTCAGCACAAACTAACTATGTAAGTATTTACCCTGCTTCTCAGGTGGGTTTTTCAGCCTGACCTGAGCTCCATGCTGCCACAGATACTTCACTACTGGACCTAAGGTAGCTAGTTTAAAGCTAGCCTGCATTTGTCTATACCAGGGGCGGTCAAAGTCCGGCCCATGGGCTGGATTGGGCCTGCAGTGGACTCTGTCACAGGGCACTAGGGTGTCCTGCTCCTTTTAAGGGCTGGAACTGCTAGGGAGAAAGCCCTAGCAGTCAGATGGGAGCCCCAGCTGCTGGTTACCAGGGCAGCCAGAGTGAGCTAGTGGGCCCACACCTGCCAGCAGTCAGCTGACCAGAAGGGGCAGGGCCTGGCTCATATATAAACCCCAGGCCAGAGACCAAGAGGGCATTTCTCTGTCAGCAGCCAAGGGGGAAGGAGCTCTCCCAGAGGAAGCAAAGGGGAGAGGCCTGACTGCAAGTGCAGCTTCTGGTATTGTTGAGGGATAGAGCATGCCTTGTATGGCTTGAATTATGTTATAGCTGGGCAGCTTGAGTTACGTTATAGCCTTGGGGCTTGCATGTTGATTTCTGTTTATAAGACAGGTGGTTTGGGTGAGGCTATTTGGGGAAAGAGGAGGCCTCATTGGGGGTCCACTGCAGCGTGGGGATCCTGGCACCAGAGAGGGTGCAGCACTTTGCAGGGCACAGACCCTGGTGCTGAGGGGCGCTGCGACAAGGGCTGTGGAGAGCCCAAAGAGGACAAGGAGGCCAAATTACAGCAAGGCCTAGACCAAACAGTGTCAACGCCATTTGCAAGGCTTGGGGTGTAGTAAAGGGGCAGTTGGAGCCACACATGTAGCCCATAAGGCTGGGTTGTCCCGGGACACCTATTTTGAAACGGGACCCACGGGGTTTTTTCATAGATTTAATAGACATTTGGGCTGGAAGGGATCCCAGAGGATCATCGAGTCCTGCCCCAGGGGCAGGAAGTCAGCAGAGATCATAGGATCCCAGCAAGATAAGCATCCAAATGTGTTTTGAAGGCATTCAGAGTGGGTGCTTGATCTGCCTCTGGCAGCAGTCTATTACTAACCTTGGGGGCTTGGACAGTGAAGAAGTTCTTTCTTATGCCCAGCCTGAATCGGTTGCGGTGGACTTTGTGACCGTTCGATCTTGTCATCCCTTGGGGCGCTCTGGTGAACAGATGTTCTCCCAGATCCTGATGAGTACCCCTGATAAACTTATAGGTGGCCACCAGATCACCCCCAAGCCTGCGCTTTTCCAGGCTGAAGAGCCCCATGGCTCTCAACCTCTCATCATAAGGTCTGTTTTCCTGACCTCTGATCATGCATGTGGCTCTCCTCTGCACCCTCTCAAGTTTCTCCACATCCTTTTTGAATTCTGGAGCCCAAAACTGGACGCAGTACTCCAGCTGTGGCCTCACCAAGGCCGAGTATAATGGGAGAATGACGTCCCAGGATTTGCTTGAGAAGCATCTATGGATGCAAGCTAGCATTTTGCTCGCTTTACTAGCCGCAGCATCACACTGAAGGCTCATGTTCGTCTTGTGGTCAACCATGACCCCCAAGTCCCTTTCATCTGTAGTGCTAACTAGTGTAGCATTGCCGAGCCTATAAGTATGCTGCAGGTTTTTCCTCCCAAGGTGGAGAAACTTGCATTTTTCAGTGTTGAACACCATCTGGTTCTCATCTGCCCATTTCATGAGCCTGTCAAGATCTGCCTGGATCACCTTCCTGTCCTCAGATGTGGATACTTTACCCCAGAGTTTGGTGTTGTCGGCAAACTTGACCAGTCTGCTTCTGACACCAATGTCCACATTGATGAAGATGTTAAACAGTATAGGCCCTAGGACAGAGCCTTGAGGGACCCCACTGGTCACAGTGCACCAAGACAATTGGCTCCCGTCAGTCACCACCCTCTGGCTCCTACCGCGGAGCCAATATCCCAGCCAGTGGATCATGGTGAGGTCGAGGCCGCAGTTAGCCAGTTTAGCCAAGAGGTGATTGTGGAACACCAGATTGAAGGCTTTTTTAAAGTCAAGATATACAACATCGATCTCTTCCCCCTTCTCCAGGTGACAAGTCACCTGGTCATAAAAGGAAATGAGATTGGTCAAGCAAGACCTACCTGCAACAAACCCATGCTTGATATCCGTCAGGATGTTGCTGTCAGCTAGTCTGTTAAGGATGGCCTCCTTGATAATCTTTTCCAAGACCTTCCCCAGGATAGAGGTCAGGCTGATGGGCCTATAGTTTGCCGGATCTACTTTCCTCCCTTTCTTGAAGATACGCATGACATGGGTTCAGGCAAATCCATCAAGACCGTGTCCAACAGGACATGAAAGCAGCCTCCCTATATTACAAAATACATCAAAACGTGGCGGGCAAGAATAGAGGGTGCCCATCGGGCCAAATTGGCATGGTCAAGGGGCCTTGGGGGTTACATGTCCATCCTTACGGACCCAATCCCATGATAGACTCCATTTCCCAGTGGCCCCTTGCCGTGTTGCTGCAGCCAGTTTTCATGGAGACCCCAGCAGTAGCAGAGCTGTGACAGCACAAGGCCAGGGTTTCCATGGGCCCCAGCAGTGCTGGCAGGGTGGGGAGCTGCTTTGGGACTGGGATTTTGCACTGGTGACAGCATTGTCCGAACCCAGGGCAGAGCTGTGATCTGCCCTGTCTGGGGCAAGCAGGCAGCGGATCGTGTCTCTGCCCCAGCTCTGGACCCCACTGTCAACACTGCAAGATCCTAGCCCTGGCCCTGAAACAACTCTCCACCTAGCCGTGTGCCCTGCCAGAACTGCTGGGGGTGATCCCCACGAAAACCCTGGTTCTGCGCTGTTATGGTGCCACTGCTCCTGGGGTCTCCATGGAAACTGGCCAAGTGACACAGGCAGGGGCTGCTGGGAAATGGAGTCCAGCTGCTGGTCAGATCCACCATTTTGCTCATCCCTGGGTGATGGGCTAGCTGGCAGTGACTTAGCCCAGGGGGTTTGAAAGGGTAAAAGATGATTGGGGGACTTGGGATTCCCTTTCCTCACCAATCAGGCCCCAGAAACTCACCCTCCATGTCCAGTGATTGGCCCCTTGGGTCACCTGGTGGGGGGGATAAAAGGGGCAGTGCAGCTGACTCAGGGGAGACCAATGTAACCTGGGCAGTACTCCAAGAGGTACCCCCTCTCCAATTGAAGGGAACAAAGCAGGTGCACAAGTGCTGTGGGAGGTGTAGGGACTCTCCTTCCCCTACAGAGCAGAGCCAGACCACCAATGGGGACTTAACCATATACCTTTTAGTGGGAGAACAATACTGGGAACATAACCAGTATTAACCAGGGATATAGGGGACACTACAATGCCCCGAGGGGGCAGGATTCAACAAAGGTTAGACACTTACAATCATAGACATATTCATCCAGTTGACAAAAGACAGGGTTAACCAAAATGTAAACACAAACAGCAGAACAAACAATACTGGTTATGTTCCCAGTATTGTTCTCCCACTAAAAGGTATATGGTTAAGTCCCCATTGGTGGTCTGGCTCTGCTCTATATGGGGAGGAGAGTCCCTAAACCTCCCACAGCACTTGTGCACTTGCTTTGATCCCTTCAATTGGAGAGGGGGTACCTCTTGGAGTACCGCCCAGGTTACAACTGGTCTATAAGCTACTAAAGTCACACCAGTGTGTGCTATGCAGAGATACCCTATGTCAATGACAGCCAAAGACAGGTCCAGGACTCCGCAGTAGATCACTTTTCCTGCGAAGGTGGAATTATCAGCTCACAATTTAAAACGTATTTCTTCTGTTAAAACCAGAAAAACTTTTTTTTTTTTACTTGAAATGTAAATACAAGTAGATAAACTGTCCCTTCTCCCAACTTCCTGAGTGATATTATTAATGAGGCTCCTCCAGCTTTTTAACTAAGCACTATCAATGAGAGCCACATCCTAGGTTTTAAGGATTATTATTTTATTAAATACATAAAAATAAGGCACCTATGCACACCATCGGAAGGTTCTTATTTAAAAAAAAAGTTCTGAAAATTCAGATGACTTGAAATATGCTGTTATTGTGCAAATTCTTGCACAATTTGCAAGAATTGTGGTGTAGAAAATGTATGTAGTTCCTGGTTTGGAAACAGGCTCAATAAGCTGTGGCTTGCTTTTTGCTTAGTTTATCTTGTTGGTCATACATAATAATGGTCACCACAAACTTCCTGGTTTGTAGAGATGGATAAGCTGTTTTTCTTCAGTTTGCCCGAAGTTGAAAACATATCAGGCTGTAAAAACAAATGTTGGGCCTTTACATTAACTGATTATAGCCTTTAATATAGCAAGCAGTTCTTGAGGCTATGATTTAGAAAGCTTTGTTGTTTGTTTTCCACAAACTGAAAAATTGTTTGCTTAGTTAACTACTAAATCAGGTAAAGTTGACTAATTATAACAGCATGTCTAGATAGTAATAAATTAATTTGCAAGCATGTTTTATTAGTTCCTTTTTCTCTTCATGTTAGAGCTTAATTATGATTCACTAATAAAGTTGTAGTGATTGACCAAACGCAGCAAAATCTGAAACCCAGCAAATTATTAAGACTTAAAACAAAAATAACAAAGTTCAGTTTACAAATCACTAATGAGCTACAAGCAATGAATATTTATTTAGCTATTCAACACTGGAATTGTGATCAAGCTGCATGATTACACAGAGAAATAAGTAAACCTAGTGTAGCTCTGGCCCAGCATAATGCTCCTCCTACCATATCCAAGCAGGACACTGATATTAGCTAAAACAGTAACTGGACACAATACAAGAATGTTATACTTAATACTAAGGATATGGTAGCAAGCAGCAGGCGCCATCAGTCCATAGTATTATGTTTTTTACAATCATAGGTCCACATAGGCCCATTCCCTTAAGAGCTAGCAAATTAAATTAGAAGTATATAGCTTTTCCAATCAATCTACAGTATTATCATTTGTGTGAGCAGGTGTCCAGAAGCCCCTACCAGGTTAAGTTACCATTGTGTTAGGCATACCATTGTGTACAGACGTACAATGAAAGACCATATCTTCTCAAATTGTTTCAATCTTGAGCTCTGACACAGCAGATAGCTGTGCACATAGTTAATTTAAATCAGGAGTGCTCAACCTTTGGCTCACTGACCAAATACGGCTTGTAGAGCCTTGGAATCTGGCTCAGATACCCCGCGGGTTGGGAAATTTGGCAGCGGGGGAGCAGTGGCAGTTAATACTGCCACTCCTTCCCACTGCCGCAATTCTAAACCCCGCGGAGCTGGGCCATGACCCTTCCCGCACACGGCCAGACTGGAGCCAGCCCATACCCGCTTTCCTCCGTGCAGCCTGGTCAGGGCTTGGCTGCACTCCCTTCTCCCTGTGAGGCTGGGACACGACCCTTTCCTCTCTGTGTGGGGCAACACTGGTTTAGATCTTGTACACTGTCCCATGTAGATATAAGAACGGGCAGGAAGACTTTAGCTAAAGGAAAGACATAATGGCTAGGTATAGACATTCAAAAGGCCTGAGGTAGGACTGATCTAAGTTATGTTGTTTTCTGTAAGCGGTGTAGCTTAGATCAGTAGCAAACAAAACACACATTCACCCTTTTGTGGGGTGGGGGGGTGGGGAACAGGACAAATGTAGACTGGGTTCTGTCATTTTTAAACAGTCTATGCATGCCAAACTTCTGTTCTGTTACGGGTATAGACTGGTTTCTGATCACTTATACCAGTAAAAGTATAATGTCTGTACTTGACCAATAGATGCAATTAGGCAGAAGGGAGAAGAGATTATAGTAATAGAATCACATATTGGCCTAAACTTCTTGTGTGCACATTTTGTAAGTATGTTCTTGTTTGCTTGATGTAGAGAGATGAGCGATCAGCTAGATACCTTGGCCTTTATCATTAATATAGTCCTTCATTTTAAAGTATTTTACACATACTAATTACTTTAATTAATTAATTAATTAATCAATCTTTGCACCATATCCATGAAACTGGTATATAAGTATCACCTTATCTTACTGAGAAAGTTGAAGTCACTTGCCCAAGGTAATTTGGGAAGTTATGGGCAAATTTAGAATTAGAATTCAGGAATCCTAGCACTCAGCTAACTCTTTCTCCATAGTCCCACTGGCCTCCTTCTGCTCTTAAGCTCTCTCCCTTATATTTATTTGGCTTCTACGTTCTCCATTCTGAAGTAATCATTTTTTCCAAAAACTCGAGTGATCTCTCTTCTTTGTCTGTTCTCTCCCTGTTCCCACTGATGCTATCAACAGTTTCTCATTGAGATGCTCTGTTCTTTCAGGCCCTGTCATCCTTACTTTGTTGATTGCTCCTTTAGCTTCCTTTGGGGGAACTTTTGTTGTCTTCCATCTTTTTGCTCCCAAGAGTTTTGTCCCTGGCTAGTGCATTTCAATATTAATAATAAATACTTTGTAAGATATCATGTATAAATTAAGTTGATTTACTGGAGCATAATTATATGAATTACTAATTCAATTGCAGTGTGTAAGCAAACACTGGACAGATTAAATTCAACATCCTGAACTAACAAATGAAATATTCCTTTTAACAGGGCTGAGTGACCCAGGCAAACCAACTCTGAAACAGCTGAATTAATTTCAGTCCACAGAATGCTTTCCACAACCCCATCTGCTGTGTGGCCTTTAATAAGTAATATAATCTTTCTGAACCTCTGTTTCTGTATCTGTAGCATAAATATAATATTTGTACAGAAGTGAAGCTTAGCATACTGATGTTTGCAACATATTCTGAGGTTTATGGATAGTGATATTACAAAAGCACAACTACTTATATTATTAAATGCATTGTGTCCCAGAAAATTCAGCTTCTGTAAAATGCATAAGATTTCTTCAGCAGATTCTCTAAGATTTGCACACAGTAAGCAACATATTATCACTGAGCTGTTGTTCACTTAAATTAGTCATCACTTTGAAATGCATGATATGAAGCAAAGTAAACATAATATTTGTTTCAAGACAGCAGCTATATAATCCATTACTGAGCATAACAGATGTGGTAAAACTAGAGAGGTCACATAGGAAAGGAATTTATGAATAAGAAACTGCACTCCTTAGAATGAATTTGAATATTCTGTAAATAGGCATTAAATGTAAAGGGCTGGTTTTGTAAATATTTTCTTTAATAATTATATGTTACTTTGAACCTTTAGTTGGCTCAGAGGTTAAATACACATCACACTAATGGCTCTGACCATTATCTGACAGCTCCTTTTGCAACTACGTGATAAACATCCTCTTCAGATTTATCCTATATAATTTCACCCCCACTCCAGCTGTACTTATTTCGCTTTGGTATAAACTCTGATCCTAAAAACACCTAGAAGTACATGCATAACAAATACATGAACTAAGTTATGCATTTGCAAATTGGAGACCTAATCAGTAAACAGCTCATAGATTTTGAGAATTCTGTTTTAAAAACATGTTGAGAAAGCTATTTAAATAAGTGACAGCTACAGTGAAATAAAGTCTGGATTCTGCCCTAGTAAAAATTAATAGTGAATCAGGCACTGACTACAATAAGGGCAGGATTGGACATTAAGTGTAAGCCTGGTGAGTCGCTTCTGATTTCACTTAAACCAGTGCAGAAACCTGGAAATATTTCTGAATAATGCTTCTACTGTGCAGCTGTTCTTTTCAGCATCTGTATTACACAGAGCCTCACAGCACAACATTTTTACTACCATATCATAACAGACAGATTGTTAAAAGTAAAACTTCTCCTATTAATTCATGGCACAGATAACATGGGAGAGGATTCTTAATGAAATAAATATAAATAAAATAAAGTAGATTGCCATCTGACTAGCCCATACATTTAAAGGCCTTTTAGACATTACCCCACTAAACACTGCAAAATCTAAGAAACTCAGAGAGCTAAGTTTCATTTGCAGAGTGGCTTGCATGAGTGAGTTTTCAAGATCTGAACCAGTGGTTCTCAGCCAGGATGCCATGGTACCCAGGGGTTCCAGGAAATCCTTTTAAGGGTACTAGTAGGTACTGTGCAATATTAACACTGTTAGGTATATAAACACTTGCACATGATTCACAAGATAATAAATGAAATTTTGACCTGTTGCGAACTTTCGGAGTTATTTGCAACAGAATAATTACTTTAACAGTTTTCTGTAGTCAGAAAATGAGTGAAAGCTAAAAGCTCACATTTTGTGAGGAAGCCCTTGAATCTAACAAGAGGAGTCTTGAGTCTAAAAATATTGAGAATCAGTGATCTAGACAAAACTCTATCTCTTACAAATATTTCTGTTGCATAAGCTTCTTCATACATGTTGGTAGTGTTAGAGTGATGGACATATATATTGTCATGCCCGATGAGTGAAGTTTTGCCCAATTCTAGGACCACAGAAGTTTCATTTCTTATGTGTTCAGGCACTCTGGTCCTCTGAACCATCTGTTTTAATTGCTGGCCCAAAGTCCACTTCACTAAAGAGTTAAAATAAACAGACCATTTCTAAAGAATGTTCCAGCAATTATTAAATCAATCAAGCCATGATGTAGAGATGTGGGAGACTATCTGCCAGACTCCTTCCCCACAAACCCATCTATTCAGTAATGAAACATAGTAATCATTAGGGCTGAGCCAAATTTCACCTGCTGTTTCTATTTGATACTGTTTCGACTCATTTCAAGCTCGAAACAGCTAAATTAAATTGAAACAAAGGGCTTCAAAACAGCCTTGAAACAAAAAGAGGCTAGTCAAAACATTTCAAAACTTCTAAAACATTTCGAGCTTCTAAGCCAGCAGTGAGGTGGTGGGAGACAGGGGAGAACCAGGGCTGCGCTCCCAGTAGCAGCCAGGAGTGCAGCCCTGGCTCTCCCTGTCTTCTGCTGCCGGGCTGTGGGAAGCTGATCACAGCACAGGGGAAGGGAACTGAGCCCAGGCTCAGTTCCCCTCCCAAGGCTGTGATCAGGCTGGGGAAAGGAACTGAGCCCAATTGCTCAGTTCTCCTCCCCAGCCCTATGACTGGGCTGGGGATGGGAAGTCAGCCCAGCTGCAGTGAGTTCTCATCCTCCACACTAGATTGGGCTGGGGATGGGAAGTCAGCCCCACTGGGCTGACTTCTCATCCCAGCACTATGGTCGGGGTGGGGTTGGGAACTCAGCCCAGCTGGGCTGAGTTCGTTTCCCCAGTGGGATGGTCAGGTGAAACGTCGAAACAGCCTCACTGTTTTGACGAATCGAAATAGAACAGCTGTTTCGACTCAAACTGAAATTTGAAACAAAATGCTGTTCCGTTCAAACCTTGAAACTCAAGTCGAAATGGAACAGTGCCGTTTTGCACAGCCCTAGTAATCATTGTGTAGATGCAGATTGTATCTCTTTCAAACATTTGAACTCTTAACTACGTGAGTATTTATGTGATTTATTTTGCAGCCTACCAGTAAGGTCAGGTCCATAGACCTGGTATGAAATCCAGTGTTATAGATTATAAGGTTCTTATTACAACTTTTTCTTTTCAAAACTCTGTGGATAGCTGTGCTTAGTTTGTTCTTTGAAAATGATTTAGATGTAGCACATTGGGTTGAATGTATATTAATTATTCCATCAAAATCTATCCCTTTACTCGCTATCTGGGTTAGGATCATAGCTCAAGTCACCTATTTTGGGAGTAGCAGCTTTAATGATAGGGTGGATAAGTATTATGACAGGGTAGCAGCAAACTATTGGTCATATTTTGTTTTTTTGGATTACAGCTAGTGAGGTAGGTTTGCACATAATACACTGGATCATTAAAGACTATAAGTATCCTAAGACAGATTTTGCATAAAGCTGCAAGTGAAAGCAAAGTTGTCTGCTGTGAGTTTTAGGGCACCTCTGTGACTTCCTGATCTCTGGACAATTAACAGAGAAGCTTAGATGCCACTTTAAATTATGCCAGTTGGCATAAAACCCTGCAAACTATCTAGCAGTTGAGGATCATTAAGGCACAAGGATGCTTTGGCCAGGCCCTCATGCTGCCTCCTGGGCAATAATGCTGTGCACTACCCTTTCATATGGACCATGTTCTTGTGGCATCAACTAGACCATAGAACACACTAATAAAATATATATATATATTAGGATGGGACAAAAATGGTCCTTGATTCTCACTTTACACATTTTCTGTTATTTTTTTGTTTTAGATCAGTGGTGCTCAACCTCTGGCATACAGGCCAGACCCATTACAGAGCTGTGTGATCCAACCTATGGGGCTCCCCACAGGTCTGGAAATTTGGTGATGGTGGAACAGCGATGGCATTAATTGCCTCTCCCCTGCTGCCAAATTT
Source organism: Alligator sinensis (assembly GCF_000455745.1). Lineage (NCBI taxonomy): Eukaryota > Metazoa > Chordata > Crocodylia > Alligatoridae > Alligator > Alligator sinensis. The sequence goes on from NW_005843016.1 coordinate 249,807, forward strand.
CCAGACCTGTGGGCTGAATAAATGCCAGTTCTGATGCATAGGATCAGGCTGGCACAGGTTCAGATCCAGGCATGCAGGGTCAAGCCAGCATAGGGTCAGATCTGACGCACAGGGTCGGGTTGGTGCACAGTCAGATCTGGCAAGATTAGGCTGAGCTGGCACACAGGATAAGGGACAGATTGTCATGGGGTTGAATCTGGTGTGATGGATCGCATATGCAGACCCAACCCCATGTGCCAGTACCATGTGTGATCCGGCCTGAGGACCAACCCTGCACCACTTGTCTAGCACATGGGGCCAGAAGGTTAGGCATCACTTTTTTTTGCTGAACTACAAAAGTCACTGTCAGGATTATAAATAATGATGTTCCAAAAGGAGGAAGGAGTGGGTATGGGGAGAGGTTTGCTAATTAATAGACTAGAGCCATGAAAGAAGCAAGCAGAGTAAAGGCTGAAGTGAGATTGACTACCATAGCCAAAACTCTCACTACTCAGCATGGAGTAAGGTCTGGTCTCCTACAAAGTCAGACTAGAAAGAGAAAACTACTCTCTGGTAGGATCATTATCAAAAAAGCTTGAGAACAAAGTAATTCTTCCTTTCTTCCTAAATGTTTACCTTTTTCTTTAGTTTCATTTGCTAACGCCTTATAAAAATAGACTAAGGATAGATGATGCTTCTGACAGCAGCAATGTTAATGATGATATACTTTGTATATTTATTCTTAAGAATGAAACTCAAAGTCAAAATAGTAAAGAGTGAAACAATAATCACACCTCTGCTAGTTTTAATGAAGTCATCTACCATCAGAGTGAGAACAGGGGCATGTGGATTCTTTTGTAGAATCCAGTAAAGTGCTCTCTACAGGCTAAGATGGCCAAGTATGAAAACTGAGAACTCAGTCATTAGGGAGAGAATTAGTTACTAGATTGTCTGTATTACAAATAATAAATAATATAATCTTGGCTCTATAGGGATTATAAATAATGATGTTCCAAAAGAAGGAAGGACTAGGTATGGGGGAGAGGTTTTTGCTAATTAACTGACTAGAACAATGAAAGAAGCAAGTAAAGTCAACATGCCAGAGTTAGGCTGAAGCAAGATTGACTATCATAGCCAAAACTCTCACCACTCAGCATAGAGTAAGGTCTGGTCTCTTATGAAGTCAGAGACTGGAAAGAGAATGTATATATATCAGTGTGTATATGGAAACATACATACACATCTAACAAAATACATTGTTGAAGTTATATTTAGAATACTTCAGGGTTCTTATATAGCTGAAGAGCTTCTGAAAAGGTCCTTTAAAAGTGTGTTTAATTAGAAAGTATGTGAATTTTAATCTTTATAGCATTCAGACTTTCTAAATAAAAGTCTACACTGTAAGCCAGGGGCAGATCCAAGATCCTAAAGTAGGGTGTGGTGCAGACCCCTGAGACCATTGCAGGGATGGGGCTGAGGCATGGCTGAAGCCCCAGAGCTATCATGGCACAGCTGCCTGCAGTGGCTACTCCCACTACCTCTGCTCTCTCTTGCTGAGCCTGGAACCACTGCACAATTGCAAATTACTGTTGAAGATGGATAAGAGCAGCTCTGTGGCTGTCCCTGTGCCCAGGCCAGCCTGGGACAGCAGTGGCAAAAGCAAGCGTGTGAGTGTTGCTGCTCTTGGATCCGTCCCTGCTCTGAGCTACATTATGCAACAAACTGATGACCAGTGCCCAGGTATAGTATGTGCCAAACATGATATGTTCCAAATATAGTACTTCTAAAGGCCAGATTCTTAACCCATATTCCCACTGAGAAGTCCTTGACGTTATAAACTGTCCTGTGAGAACCAATAGAGCTAGGCTCAGAGGAAAAGCCCTTAGGCTTCTAACTAAAACCCTTTAAAGTCAATGGGACTTTAACATGTGTATAAATTTAAGAATTTTACTGAAGTCTGAATGAATATATTAGAATCTGGCCCAGAGAAACGAGGCAGTCACAGTCTACATTAATTCAAACTGGGCAATCTTCAAAACTGTTGAATGCTTTTGTGAAGCAGAATATTTTTCAAGAGAGAGAAATCTTCCCTGGTTTTTATGTGTACTTGATTTTATCTTTTTTCTGTGGGTGAGGTAAAGGTTGTGGGAAGACATGAGTGACAAATCACTATGTTTTCATAACTGAGGCTAAAATACAGACAGCCAATAAAATCCTATTCTTTTTTGCATTGCTTAGTCATATACAACAGTGATACCTTGGAGGGGACAAGTTACAGTTAGTGCTAATGAAGAAAACTAAACAAAATAAGCCTGAACTGCTTTTCTAATGCTCAAGGGCAATTTCCTTTTCTTCCTCAAAACACAATGTTCTAATTCAAGTCATCATTTTTTACACTCTTGAGAATAAATGTTCAGTGTGATGTAGGGCATTTGCAGAAATGGCACTGTTGTCGTTTACATGTGGAACGTCCATTCCTCACTTATCACACAAATTATCACATTTTTGTTTTTTAATTACTCATTTTTACATAGTACACGACTTTTAAAATGCTTCTCCTCTATGCACAGTACTTTTAATGATTAGTTAGTGGTTAAATTGTAACCAAATCTATTTACCTTTGTATCCTCAAAGCAGCTCCTTCCATATTATACATCTCTCCCAAATACTAATTTCTGTTACTAATGCCAGCATTTTTACATTGAAATTACAAAAAAAAAAAAATCTTGTACACTTCACTATACTGGATGTACCAGACAGTAGTGTTTATTTATAATATGAATTTTAATTCAATTTTTTTCTATTATCTGCTATAATTCCTGGACCATCTTGCACATCCTATCGTGTACTTTTTATTTATTTTGTAACATGTACTATATCTGGTCCTAAATAATAGAGGGTACATACACAATGACCTGTCAGGCCTTCAGGGATAAATAATGACTATGTGTAATAAGGCAGCATTGGCAGCAGTGGCTCCTTCCAGTGTCGCTGCTGCTACCACCAGACCCTTCCCCACTGCCCTGGCCTCCCCCTACCTGCCCACCCTGCACTCATTGTCAGAGGGACAGGCAGGTGGGTAGGTTGGGGTCTCCTTAGAAACTGTCCCGGGACCCCGCAGGTAGGGTGTACTTGGCTGTGTGGATGGGATAGGGCCAGAGGTAGGTGGGGAGCAAAGTTCAGGAGTGGAAGGGGCCACGGGTGGGGCCAGGGCCCAGGGCAGAGCCACAATCTGCTACCCGCACTGTGCTGGGTCGGGACCCCTTGCCCACACCTCACCAAAACTCCCCAAGTGGCCCTTCAGCCCAAATAATTGCCCTCTCCTGCTTTAGTATGATCTGTGTCTACATGAGGTCTCACACTGCTGCTAATGCTAACATATCTTGTGCTAAATGAGTGGTAGCACTGGCAGGCATTATTTTGCAAAGCTGGCTATTGCTTTGGATGCAGTCTCTCTGCTGCAAACATTGTTTCTAGGATATGAACAGTGACTTAAAGTCGGAATCTGTTTCCTAAATGCTTTTTGTCACATTTTTCCTGGACGTATATTTCAATAATTATTTAATTCAGTTTGGGCCAAAGTTATGCATGTACCAATAATTTAAACACTTTCTTCTGTTGCTACTGAGATACTGTTAGTCAAATGGGTTGGCTGTACTATAGTTCCTCCAATTACTGGTATATATTCCCTGCTTTCTGCCTGGCTCATTACAGAAGTCTCTTTCTCTTTCAAATGAAGTGAAAATCTTTCAGTTATTAAAGTGTAGTTTAAAATTCAAACAATTTCTGTAATTGTGGTTTTTCACTTGGACAGGCAACTTTGCAAAAACAATGTTATTTGTACATATTTAATAGTCTATGGGCTTAAAATTCTGTTGACCTAATGAAACAATTTTCTGGGAAGATTATAATGTAACTACTGTTTTTTCCTCTGTATATTTTCAGACAGCCTTATAGAACTAAGAGCATTCCTGAATAATACACGTGCAGGCATTAAGCAGAGATTCCAAAGATTTTTTTCTTCATGTGAAAAAATAAACTACCTACATTGTGGTAGTAATTATGATATGAAACAGGTACCAGCTCTTCCCAGTGGGGAACCCAGAGGAATGGGTAAAGGGAAGGAAGTCTGGAGACTGTGCCTTCCTTTGGGGTTGCCTTCCCCTGGAATAAATATGCAAATCCCAATGATGAGTGAGTAGCTAGACCTCCTTCATGGAGGCCCATGTCACTCTGTTGGCTTTATGTCCCCACACGAATACACATTCCAGAGTTTCTTTAAGCATTTGTTGCCTTCTTTGGCTAGGGACAGAAGTTGCACATAAACTAGTTTAAGTGATCAGAAACCGGTTTAAACCTGTAACAGAATATAAATTCAGTGCACATAAACCAGTTTCAGAATGGCCTAAACTGATTTAAGATAAACCTGGTTGAATGAAGTACCAGCTTTAACTGATTTGGGTCAAACTGGTTTATGGAACTTCTGTCCCAGACCACCTCCTGATTTAAGTTAAACTAGAGTCCCCCAGGATCCCAGCATGCTTTTCAGGGCTAGGCTGTGCTATCTACTCCAGACACCAGGGTTGGCCCCACCCATCTGCTGTCTAGCCACAGCGGGCGTGGAGGTGTGGCCAGATGCCAGCCCAGCATGGCCCTCTAAGGCTAAGCGGGCAGGGAGGAGGTTTATTTCCCTCATTCCTCCCCTCTCCCTCCGGGGACCAGAGCCAGGGTCTGCCTGGCTGGGCGGATCAACCCCTGTGTCAGGATAATACCTACCAGGCAGCATGGCCTCATTATCTGCCTGCCTTGCCCACAGCTGTGACTGTGGCTGCGGCTGTGGGGCTAAACCAGCCAGCAGATCATTGGCAACACTTAGGGGGTGCACGCAGATGCACCCCCTGAGATTCGCAGTGCACACCCTGAGAAAAGCTCCGTTGATACTGCTGGCAGTGCCTGCGGGTGGTCACTGCTCACAACTCCCCCTGCCCTGACCGCCTCTGTGGGTGGTCACTGATCACTGGTGGCCACTACCAACACTGCTGGCGGTGCCTGTGGGTGGTTGCCGACTTCCGGTCAGTACTCGTCACCCCCCAACCCCACCGCTGACACAGCTGCAGCCACCTGCAAGAGCTCCCCACTCAGCCTGCCCCCGCCACTGACACTGCCTGTGGGAGCTCCCCGCTCATTGCTGCCATGCCCTTGCTGCAGTCACTGTTGCTGCTGCCTGCGGGCAGTTACCGTGCCACCCCATTCTCCGGAGGCATGTGTCGTTCATGCTGCCGGGGCTGCTGAGGTTGGAGGCAGAGGGGCCAGCCTGGGCTGGGCTCTGGGGATAGTGCTCTTCCTAGCCAGCTGCAGCTTGGGCTGAGGCCACAGGAGCTCTGCACCCGGATAAGTGCCAGATTATGACATGCTGAGGCCCTAAACTATGTCCAGTTTAAGAGGCCCCATATGGTAAAAAATAATCCAGGAAATCCATGAAAATGGATCTTCATGAAATTTTAAGATGAATTATTATTATTTCTGCACAAATTTATGAGCTCAATATGAATAATAATTGTGGAGCCATATATATCTATATTTTTGTCATATTAGAATGAAAAAGTCCAGTTTTTTTCTTATTTAGAGGCCTCTCATATTATGAGGCCCTAAGCTTTAGCTTAAGTTGTTTAAGCCTAAATTTGGCACTGGCCAGGATTGCTCCCAGCTCCCCATGTCCAGGCTGGGCCAGACTATCATGGAGCTGCAACTGGATGGGAAGGGTCTGACTGGGATGACCTGGGCTAGGCTGCAGGCGCAGGGCCCTTCCCAGCTGGCTGCAGCTCTGTGACACCCTGGCTTGGTGGCATGGGCAGTGGCTGGCCAGGCATGGCATGGAGGTGACACTGTTGCAGCTGCGGGTGGGCACCTTGGCAGCTGGGCTGGCCATGCAGGATGTGTTAATCATGTCTGCAGCTGCCTGGGCTGGCTTGGAGGCACCAGTGGACTCAGAGCCTGGCAGTCACTGCCCCTATACCCCCTGTCCGTCACTGTACTGTACCCGGCTGGCTGCAGCTACACCAGAAGCTGTGTCCTGGCTGGGGCCGGTGGGGATGTTCAGCCTTCCTTGCCTCCAGCTGCCACTGCCACTGCTGCTGCTTCCACCCTGCCCCTGCTGCACTGCTCTGGGTGGGTGGGAAGCTTCAGCCTGGTAACTTCTGCCCAGCACATAGAGCTCTGGCCCCCTTCCATCCGCTCCACTTCCCTGGTGCAATGAGCAGCTCCTGCGGGTGGGTGGAGCCTGTGGAAGGCAGCTGGGAGCTGGATCTCCAGTTGCTGGGCAGAAGCTGCCAGGCTGAAGCTTCTACTAGCCTGGAACGGTGTGGCATGGCAGGAGCTGCAGCTAGAGGTGAGGGGAGCAGAACAGCCCTGCCAGCCCCAGGCACCATACGCAGCTTCTGGTGGGACTGTTCCCAGTGCAGCTGCAGCTGACTGGGTGCTGCTGTGCTTCCCTCACCTCTAGCAGCTCCTCCTCCTGCCATTCCTGTCCCTGCTGCACCATTTTGGGTGGAGGATTGGAGTGGGGTAAAGCTACAGCCCAGTGGCTCTTGGAGCCACTCTAATTAAAGCGCTTTTCCCCCCTCACCATCCCTCCTACACAAACACTCCTGGAGCACATGTATAAATGCCTTAGAAGCCTAACTCTTGGAACCTAGGGGCAGACAAAAATGGATCTATGGATGCCCTTAAAAACTGGGAACTCATTGACGTTGCCTTCAATGAAGATATGTTGGTTCTACCCCCACAGACAAGGATACCAATACATACCATGAAGAAACTACTAAACTCACTTCTGAGTAACAAATCTCTCCATAAAAATAGCAGTTGTAGACTTCCTGTTTTTATGTTCATTCTTATTTCTGTACTATATTTTTTCAAGAGGTAGAGCTCTTATTTTTTGCAAAGGGTAAACAATGATTCATAGATACAAAATGTATCTACCTCATTGGTATAAGAAAAACTTTGAAAAGGATTACAGGATGGTCATACCAGTACTGGTTGTTTGTCCATAATGTTTGGTATTCTGCCTCTGGCAATGGTCTGTATTTCTGAGGAAGAAAACTTCCTTCCATAAATACCCCAGGGCAATTTTGCAATGTTACACAACACGAAAACTATCTCCTACCTGGCTCCCACATTCAAATGTCATGCTTTGATAACCAATATTCTTTAACACAATTGCATAATTTGTTTTCTAGAGGAACTACACATGTTCACATATGTATCTACCCTGTTTTAAGATCTGCAAAAACTCTATTAGGATTAATAGATATCTAGTTGGGAGGAGCTATCAAGTGAGGTTCCCCAGAGGTCTGTCCCAAATCCAGTATTGCGCAACACTTTTATTAATAATTTGAATGATGGGACTGACTGCATGATTAGCAAATTTGTGGATGACACAAAGTTGGATGGAGTTGCAAACATTCTGGAGGGCAGGGCTAGGATCCAGAATGACCAGGACAGACTGAAGAAACGGTCTGCAATCAACGCTATGAGATTCAGCAGAGACCAGTGTAAAGTCCTGCATAATTGCATACACAAATACAGACTGGGGAATGACTGGCTAGGCTGCAGTACTACACAGAAGGACCTGGGGGTTACAGTAGACCCTAATGAGCCAACAGTGTGCTGTTGTTGCAAAAAAAGGCAACAGCATATTTGGTTGTTTTAATAGGAGAGTCGCTTGCAAATCCAGGGAAGTGATTCTTCTACTCTATTTGGCACTGTTGAAGCCTCACCTAGAGTACCGTGTCCAGTTTTGGGCTTCACACTTCAAGAAAGGATGTGAACAGATTGGAAAGAGTCTAGTGGAGAGCAACAAAAATGATTAGGACTTGTGAGGAAAGTGTTGTACGTGCAGAATATACAGTGTGAATTAAAAACAAGCGGGAATCTTATTGGAGATAAGGCACAATGCCGCATTTATTGGAACATAAAACATAAAAGGAATAAAGAACAGTAAGGTTGTCTGCTTCACTCATTCCCATACATACTCGTCTATTCATTCAGTCATACAAAAGAAACAAGCACACACACAGATGGTTAGACAGTCCTGCAAAGGTTAAGGTGGTACCAAGTTCTAAAGATGCTCAGGTCAGTCTGGTGGCTAGCTAGACGAGCCACAAGAAATCTTCTGGCTTTGTGGTCTGCAATCTTTGGGAGTCATTGCTTGTAATCTTCAGCCATCAGGTGAAGGTATGATTTAGGATTTGGTAATCCTTAACTGCTGACTTGACATTGCTGCAGCCTTTAACTGTTAAATCATAGAAGGCTATTTTCACCTGCTGTGAGAGGACTGTCTTCCTTCACATTGTCACATACATACATCACTTATTCTTTCATTACCTTTTTCCAAGCATACCAGACATACCGCAGACCTTACATAAACATTTTTCTTATATTAAATTTAAGTTCTAAAATAATGAGACCAACAGGTCAGATATATTTATGCAATAGGGGATTTAAAGTAAATGGTTAATTCTATAGTTATTTAATATTTGATACAGAATAATAATTAATTAAAATATTATGAAAAATAAATCATAATGAAATTAACTTTATCTTAATAGCTCAGTAATTTATTATAATAGGAAAATAAAGCAATTAAAGCAATTTTAGCTACAGCAATACAACAAAAGGCTGAAAGAGCTAGCGTTATCCCATCTAGAAAAGAGAAGACTGAGGGGGAATTTGTTAACAGTTCAAATACCTGAAGGGTGATTATAGAGAAGATGGAGACTAGATTTCTCTGTGGGTATAGGGGACAGGACAAGGAGCAATGGGCTCAAGCTGCAACAGGGGAAATTTAGATTGGAAATTAGGAAGAACTTTATGAAGGTGGCTAAGCAATGGAACAGGCTACCCAGAGAAATAGCGTAATCTCTATCCTTGGAAATTTTCAAGAACGGGTTGGACAGACACTTGGCTGTGATAGTTTAGTTAGGAATGATCTTGCTTTGAGTAGAGGTGGACTAGATGGCCTTATGAGGTCCCTTCCAGCCCTACTTCCCTATGATTCTACAATTATGTTCTGGAATATTGGTTGGCAGCCAATGCCACAGGTTGATCTTATGGTATGGAAAGAAGTATAATGAAATCTATACAAGAGTTAAGGCTACCTCTAGGCTAGAGGAACCACTATGAACTTTATTTTTATGCAGTAAGTATAATTCGTTTCCACATGTATTAGAAAACAATGGTATCTTTGTTAAGTAACCAATTGCTGGTTTCTTGCTTTCTACTGCAGGTCACTTTGGCTGCATCCAACCTTTGAAACCTCAGAATATAAGTACTTCCAGCTCTTATGATTTTACCTTGGGTTTCATGATATTGCTGTTTTCCTTAAAAAACTTTTTCAAGTCCTTGATAAAAATTGAAAGTTAAAGACTAAAAAACAGGGAAAAAACAAGGTATTATTTTTCAAACTGTTATGACTTTAAGTCAATTTCATGACCACTTGGGACCTGATTTGTGATTAAATTCCTGGGGTTGGCAATACTGGAATCACAAGATTTGATGAATTTCTTCCTGTCTGAATGGATCATAAGAGGTCATATATAAATTGCTTCTGTCAGAAAGCTTCTGAAGCTTTGTGCAATATTATTTACTCAGAATAATAGCTCACTGCTGGCAGAACTCTTTCCATTATCCCTTCTCTTAACTTTAGGGTCATGCCTCCTTGGTAAATGTGAGTGAGCACAATTGTTTTGTAGCTTCTGAAAGCTGGTGTGTTCTGAGGACTGTCATTTTCAAGTTACAATACAAGGTGGAAGAAACAAAGAGATCCAGAGTGGCCTGTTGTGAGGCATTGCCAACATCTACTTTATTCAGGACACTCTTAGTTCTTGGTTAGGTGTTTTTGTATCAGAATGTAAATGCTTTTGGACCTTGCTGGAAAGCCGCACAGCATTTTCAAGCCTGTTCATCTTTGGACGGGGAGGCACAAGTGGACTGCAGGCCTCTGCCTTCCCTGATTCTCCCTACTCTCAGCACCCCCCATATCACAAAATCATAGAAAAAAAGGGCTGGGAGGGACATCCAGAGATCATCCCAGTCCAAGTCACTCCATCCTTATCTGTTGTATTCTTCCCTTGCAGTTAAGGATGATTGTCTCCCATGAATGAGGACACTAATGCTGGTGTATTTGTCTTCCTACTGGATTCAAAAGGTCTTTCGTAGGCAGCGTTGATAGTACTTCTCTAGTGACTTGAAGCATGAATGCTGCGTGCCCTTGGAAGCTGGGGGAGCATGGCGACTGCCTGCAGGCGGTGGTGGCAGTGTTAGTGTGTCGGCGGTGAGCAGAGAGCTCCTGCAAGGGGGCTGCGGTGGTGTCGGGACGGGGGGTGGTGACCACCCACAGATGCCGCCAGCGTTCTCAGTGGTGGTAGGGGGTGGCAAGTGGTGACCACCCACAGGTGCCACTGGCAGCGTTGGTGGCACTTTTTGCAGGGGGTGCACGTGCCAGTGACTTGAGGTGTCTCCTCTATGTTTTCCACATCCCCACTCCATTCAGGAAGGTGGGCATCACAACTAACTTTTTTTTTTTTTTTTTTAAGAAATTTTTGGTGTTCCAATCCAAATCGAGTCCAAATCCATGAGTCAGTCCAGAACCATGCGTGGCCGTACAACCAGCAAACATCCTCCACCCCCACCAGGGCCTTCAGATATTTCCAAGTCTTTTGGCAGGCGTCCTATGTGCAGGCCCAAGCCCGGAGGTTCGGATGCCACCAAGTTTTGCCTGCCCTCAGCCATACGCCCACAGGAGCAAGCTAGGGAGAAGCCTCCCATTTCCATCAAGTGGGCTTAAAGCCCCAACACCTCGGCGGGTACTAAGCCAACAAGAAGAGCAGTTATCCCCCGGGTGCTTGAGGAAAACTGTCTGCATGGACCCAGATACATGGCGTTTCCTATTTGAGAAACCGTGAGCTTGGTTTCAGACTTGATCTCACGATCCTCGAGCGCTCATTTCCTCGGGCATCTGAGGGCTGCCGCGGGCATTTGAGGCGAAGTTGGCTTTCTGCGCGGAGGTCCGCCTTCTGCCAGAGAGACGGCTTCCGAGGCACAGGCAAGATTCAGTGATCTCCGTGGAGCAGCTTAGTAGTAGAAGTACGTGGCCAGGCCGACACCACCACAAGCAGCCGCCCTGGTGTGTTGCCCCCCAGCCCCTGGGGCGCGGGGCAGGGCAGGGCCCGACGGGAGAGGCGGCAGCGGCTGGCACGGGGACAGCGCTCCCGCTCACCTCGGCGACCTCCCCGGCCGGCGGGCGGGGCCATGCCGATGAGCCGGGCGCTGAGCCTGGCTGGGCCCCTCGTTCGCCTTTGCAGTTCCTCGCCGCTCCTGCCCATAAGGCTATCGCTTTCCCACTTCAGCTACAGTGCTAGCTAAGTTGGGAAAGACCCACCCTAGGCTGCCGCGTGCCCGCTGCTCCGGGCTCCTCTGCTCCGCCGGTGCTTGAGGGGACCCCAGCGGCGCGGGACTTGGCGGGGGGCTGCGCGCGGGCGGACATGAGCGGGGCCGCGGAGCAGGCGAGCGGCCCAGGATGCTGCGGTCAGTACCACGGGGCAGGTACTGGGGCAGGGACCAGGGAGAGCCAAGGCTGAGGGGGCTTCGGTGCGACCCCCAGGCTGGAGGCGAGCTACACCCTGTGCAGGTCCTGGTGGTAGCTTGTAGCCACGGGCAGGTGTGTGGGGAGGGATGCAGGGGGTGTCATGGGCTGTCCAGGCGGTAAAGATGGTGCACAGCTACGTGCCACCTTCGCTCCTGTGGAGCAGCACCTTTCTCTAGGACTAGTCGGGCCAGAGGACTTAGTGCAGAGTCAGGTAAATTTGCTCTGATAGTCTTTGTTCCCTCCTGTTTGTCCCCTCTGGCAGAGCTCCTAAAGGGCGGTTGGGTGAACCACAGGGAGGGACACGACGGAAGAAGTACCGTGCCCGTCTGAGCAGCACATGCAGGCAAATCTGTTTGTGTCAATGCCTAGCTTTGTGATTCCACGATTTCTTGGGGTGATATCTTTCATTGGACCAGCTGCGTAGCTGGGATGAAGGTAGACAAGCTTTCAAAAGAATGCAGGATGTTCTTTGTCAGGTCATAAACTCATTGGATGATTAGACCACTGACAGCCCTCAAAACTTTGTGTAGCCCATCATGCACCCTTAGCATCAAACTCTTAGTTGTAAAGAGAGGCAGGAGGTATGGATCGGCTGTGGACCACTGGTGAGCCACAGACCACCTTTTCATCACTAGGGAGCTGACTTTAAGATGGCATAAAACTCATGTGCGCTAAAAAGTTGGCAAAATTACTCTGTTTCTCTTTAGCATGTCTCCTTTTTCTTTTTTCTTCCCAACTTAGGCTCCTTGATCACTTATTTTACATCTGCAAAGTTTCTTCTTTATCTTGGGCATGCACTGTCCACTTGGGTAAGTTTTAAAAAGTTACATCGTGTAGTGAAATGGTATTAATTTGCATTTTGATCCTTCTACATCCTGTTTGTATTTTAACAAGGAAAAAGGTGGTTCTGATTTGTCAGCAAAGACAGCGAAGTGCTGGGGAAGCGTTCTCGGTATCTTCCATGCTATCCAGAAGATGTGCTACGGTGTGCTTGGCAGTATTCTAACAGAAGTACAGTGTTCAGGAGTGTCCAGTAGCCAATTCTGTTTCCTTATACATTGAGTAATACCTTATTCTCTGAGCAGCCTTACTGAAACCAGTAAGGCTTGTTATAGACTAAGGTAATATTACAATTTAGTAAAGACTAGGTACAGTATGTGAGCCTTGCCCAAACAAAATATGTTTTGTAATGCAGTGACCTGGATCTAATCATTTGAAGGATTTGGTGAGGAGGTATAGTATATTCAGTAATGGGTCAATGGATCAATAGTAGCTCTTGCAGTCATTGGCATTTACTAACAAACCTGTGCTTTTTGGTACTACCATTTCCCCCTCTAATAAAATACTTGGTTGTTGAAACATTGTATGTTTGGTCTCTAAAAAACAAGTCCTAAAACTGCAAAAGGAGATTCATCTGTTATGCTGGAAAGTAGTTTTAGACATAGTTATCTTCAATTTTTATAAAGATATATATGGAAAAAAATAGGCCATAGTTTAAGAATAGAGAGAAATGTTAATTTTTTTTTAAGTGTGTGGGTAATCTATTATCTTTTAAATAACTGATTAGTATTGGATTAATAAGGCTGTTAAACTCTTTAAAGTAACTTCTTCCTCTAGAATGCCTTTGTTGCCTTGGTCTTCTGCTATATAAGCTTCTAAGCGAGGGACTGCCTTGATGTGTGCATTGCACAAAACTGAGCTTGGCTGCATTACACACCTAGTTCTTTGCAGTGTGTCACTGACTAAACAGAAGGGTCACAGCGTAGTGTCTAATGGAAGGAAGTTTGGACAAATATCAAACTTTTGTTTAAATAGGTGAAATACATTTTAGCAGTGGTTGTTATCTTGCCCCAAAATGTTTTTTTCATAGAAACGAGGACTGTTCTGTCCCCAAAACCAAAAAAGCATGTAAACCAGTAGTCCATCTGACCCAGATTCTGTCCTTCTGTTGTGTGGTGCCTTCCTCTGTGACTTGTCCCACTGAAATCAACAGTGGTACTCCCTATAGAGCAAGGTAAGATCTCTCAGCATGAGTAAGGGTGATGGGACTGGAACATGAAAACACTAGTTGCTCATTCCCCTTAATATTTAGAGATGTAGACAAATTCAGCAAAGCACTTCAGCTTGTGCTTGATTTTTATTATTCAGCAGCTCTTAATCACGTGCTGAAACATTTTGTTGAATTGTTGCCTTGATACCCCTTATTGCCTCTTGCCAGATCAGCAGTTAGTGGGGCTGAATGAATGAATGCTTTCCTCTCATTTGGTTTCTGTGGTCTTGTATTTGTGGAGTGTTCAGCCACAAACCCTTGGTTGTACCTGTAGCTGGAAGACCACGTGGGAATTTTGAATGCTAAGTAACAATGAGGCCTGAGATTGTAAAATTTCAGAGATCAAACCACATTTGGTTTGGTGGTAGGCATATGGTAATATGTGAATAATAGAAAAAATAAAAACTACCTTAACGAATGTTTAGATTTAAGTAGTATAACTTTTCATGAAGAAAGAGGTTTCAGTTCCATAATGAAAGATCTCAAGAAGAACAGGATAAAGCCTCTTAAAGTGACTTGTGTCTTGGAGGGTACATTTTACTATTAAAACTTCTTGAGTCCTAGTGTAGCTTAAAGCATAATTGTTCTGTAACTGCTTATTTATAATTCAGCTATGTTTTCTGCCACTAACAGATAATCTCTGTTTTGGCAATTAAAAAAAATCAGTTTTAAAAACAAATATGCCTTTCTGTTGGAAACAGCCTCAGATTCTTCCAGATTAGCCAGGTACATGCAGATTATTCTGACCCAAGTACTCTGGGCGAAGTTACTTGGCCATGATGAAGTCTAACTGCTGATCCTGCATCAGTTGTTTTTTCTGATCAATAGTAGTATTAGAGTGAGGTTGGAGCTGTGATGGTCCAGGAATTACTTGAGAGGCAAGGATTTTTTGGGGTATTGGACAAACTGCATGGTTGGGATAAGGTTAGATATTCTTTTGAATGCAAGAAATCCTTCATCAGCTCACTTCTTCTGATCAATATTGCAGTGTATATGAGATGTTTACATTATTGCATTGATGAAGCTAACAAAGGTTCATACAGCATAATACAGATGTAAAGAACCAAGAAGAGAAGGTTGTACTTTGTATATATTTGGGTTAGTTGCTGATGGCAAGGTGGTGCCCTGTGGAAACTATGAATGAAATACTGAGTAGACTGAAGTCAATAGGACGTTGCTTTTGACTTCTGTAGGGCTCAGATTTTTTTTTTTTATCCTAAGTATAATGGTCATCAGTGCTGACTACTTTCCTTTTTTAATGAAATTTTGTATTTTTTCTTCTTTTTTATCTAGCTACATCCAAACAAGAAAAGCTTTGCAGCATAGATCCCTTTTAGTGATTTTCTTTTGCATTAGTTTCTTATTTTAATAAACAAGTAAATAGGCTATCCAGGTTCTATGGTTAGAGGATGACTTTCATTTATTTATAAGTGAAATTTGACCAGGGAGTAGTTTAAATCTCATGGAATTTCACTGATCCTTAAAATCAGGAAAATACATCAACTTATTCTTCTGTGACTGTTATAGAGGAAACCTTGATTTGAGTTCTACAAAAGTAAACTCAGTTGTTAAGTCAGTCATCAAGTAGGGTCAGGGGTTGGGGGAGAACTTCATTTTGATGTAGAAAACATTTAATTTTATTTCAGCCTCATTGGGTTCTGGTTCTGACAGGTCTCACAGGGAATGGCATAAATGAGTTTACATTGATGAGTTTGCAGAATGGGAAACCCTTATTTACAAGACTCCCCAGTGTGCACGCCTAGTAAAAGCCAAAGGCCAAATTCTACACTGAGTGTAAGGAGAGTGCATATATGCTACTATTACTTCTATATGCTTTCACCAGCTATTATTATTATGGCCCCAAATATAGTGTGACTACTTATGCTTTTTTCCCCTTTACTGGCTTGCCTAACTTATGACAAGCTTTTGCTGTCAGTTCCAGTAAATCTTGGTGCATTCTTAGTGCATCTTGAAATACTCTGCATTTCAAGTCCTTACCATAGTTTTATTAGCTATACTGCATAGCACTGCTTCTTTAAAAGGATACTCAAAGGAAGAAAACCTTTCAAATGTTTTTAAGGGTGCTCTGGTGCCTATGTGAGGAGGTAAGCACTATCCTCTCCCTGTTCATCATCCCATGCCTACCCCAGTATCCCACTGACAAGCATCTTCTGCAGCCACTCCTGATGCTAGCCAACCCTCCGCCCCAGCTCCCTGCCTCTCTGCCCCCACCAACTTCTCTCCAACACTGGCAGCATCTCTGCCAGCTGCTAGCATGCTGCCAGTGGTAGACACTGGCCAGAAGAGCCCTACTTCCTAGCTCAGCTTGTCTCTTCCTTCTCCCATGCTTCTGGGGCCAGCGAGAGGGACCATGAAGGCTGGTGGCTTCAGTCTCCAGCGTGCAATGCTTTAAGAGTATTCTTTTGCTCCATCATTTAGAAAATGTGCTGAAAAATTCCTCGAAGAAAACATTTTAATCTTTAATGTTTAGTGCTTAAATGAAATATTCTTGCACTTGGCCTTATTACAGAGCTGTGTGAGAATTAAATGTCCACCACTTGCATGGACTCTAAGGCATGCAATAACGCTTCTTTCACACTTTGTATTGAGCTTCATGTGGATGAAGTGATGTAAAAAGCAGAATTGGCAACACCCTGTAATTTAGGATTTTGATTATAGGGAAGGCAGTTTTGTATTTATTGCACATACAAATATTTTTCAATGTTTGAATATTCAAGAAGCGTGGATTAGGCACAGGTTGACACTACAACAATACAGTCAGAAAATGAGGGTGAAATCCAGGTTCTATTTAAGTCCAAGGCAAGACCAAGTAGTGTATCAAAGATTTCAAAGGACTAAGGTTTCTTTTTGGAGATGGCAGGATAGATATGCACCTTTTATAGACTAAATAAGACTCATAGAGCACAAGTTTTCATGAACATGCGTTCAAAAGTGTGCATGTAGTCATGCTCTCTCTCCCTTTCTCATCTATTTTTATATTATATATAAAATAATACTGGTTAGTCTTTACAGTGCATATCTACCCTGCCTTCTGCCTGACTTCAGATTAACACTACTATCTACCTTTCTGCTAAGGTTTTTTGCTTCAGAGAAGCAATGAGTTTTAAGAAAGTAAGGGTGGAAGCATAATGCATGAAGTCAGGAGTGAGAATATCATATTCTCTCAAATGGGAAGGAAAAAACAAGAATGAAATTACAGTGCAACAGAAATACTGTTCTGTTCTGGTTAATAGTTGTCTCTAGACATTACTTGGAGGCGAAATGTTTTTTAGACGGAAATGCTGTTCAAAGTTGACATTGTCTCTCTGAACTTGCACAGTTGGAGTTCATAACAAACAGTCTGCTTCATTCATGTGAGACAAAAGCTTCAAAGGTGGAAAAAAGTTTTGTATAATTTTAAAAGCACTGGGTCTGGTGAGGTTAAACCACTATAGGCAATAGGTGGAGTATTCTGTAGTGGGAGAATTTATACACAGGTTAATAGTTCTGGAGTCATGTACAGAACTTGACCCATAATATGACCATAGAAAAAATTACATTCTATGATGCATCAGGATGAGGCACTAAGGCTAGGGACAGACATTCAAAAAGCCTGAGCCTGAATTGATTCAATCTTTGCAGGTTAGTCTAACCTGGCTAGGCTGAACCAGTTTGTATCTGTAGAGACATCCCCTCTGGACTGAAGAAAAGCAGGCATATGCCTGTAGTGGCTCAGGCTAGAAGCCGGGGGTGCTAGTGTTTATCAACCCATCAAGAAAAAAAAGCCTTTCTCATTAGTTCAAGCTCTCCTTTTAGCTCCAAAAAGCCTTAAGTAGACACTGTCCTGTCCACCTTACCTAAACACCTCTCGGCATAAGCTAGCATACCACATGCTGGCTATGGTCCATGCTGTGAGATCCTTGCTTGAGTGAAGGGTGGGGGCATGGAGCAGGAAGAAGCTAGGCAGAACCTGCTGTGCCTGTTGTCTCTGCAGCTCCAGCCAGAGAGTGGAGGGGAAGGGCCAGCCCAGCTCCCTGGAGCTGCAAAGCATCTGGGATGCAGAGGACTTTGGTTTAAGTTAAACTAGGAAGAGGTCTGGGACAGACATTGCATAAACTGGTTTGACCCAGATCAGTTAAGTCTGATACTACATTCAACTCGGCTTATCTCAAACTGGCTTCAGCCATTTTCAAACTGGTTTATGTGCACTGAATGTCTGTTCCGTTACAGGTTTAAACCAGTTTCTGATCGCTTAAATTGGTTTATTTGTAATGTTTGTCTCTAGCCTAATTGGGCACTGATCTAGACACAAGCAAGGTTTGTGTATAGAATGGTCACATGATTGGGTTTTTATTAGTATGTGAGTGTATTTGTGTGTGGTTATCCTGATGAGACATGAAAATGATATCAAAATGTAAATAATGATCTATTATTTATTTATTTCCCCTCTATTAAAGGGAGATCGGATGTGGCATTTTGCAGTGTCTGTCTTCCTGGTTGAACTTTATGGAAACAGCTTGCTTTTGACTGCAGTCTATGGACTAGTTGTGGCAGGATCAGTCCTTCTTTTGGGAGCCATTATTGGAGACTGGGTGGACAAGAACTCAAGGCTTAAAGGTCAGCAACCTCAGTGTCTTGTTTACAGGTGACCAACATCTATTAAAAGGGGAAGTTATGCAAAACAGGAGTCAGCATGTAGCATGCTACAAAGACTCCTTATATTAAATATGATGAGATCAGGCTTGCTCACATTCTAGAAATCTGAAAGCTTAGCAGCATCATATTGTGATAATATTAAACCATTCTACAGGGACAGTATCAAAGAGGTACATAAAACTTGTTTTATCTTTTATCTGTTCCTTATGGAGGCCAAACTCCTACTGTAACTAGATGGAGAGAGACGATAGT
Organism: Alligator sinensis; assembly: GCF_000455745.1. NCBI lineage: Eukaryota > Metazoa > Chordata > Crocodylia > Alligatoridae > Alligator > Alligator sinensis. The sequence continues at coordinate 268,391 of NW_005843016.1, forward strand.
GTGAAATCTGTGAATTTTGCCTAAGAACAACAGACTCGGTTCCCTGGAGTCTAATAATCTAGCAACCTAACTTCATTGTCACTGGATCTTTTCCTTTTGTCAGCCACATCTGTGTATCTTGCAGCTGCTTGTTTGCTCTGCTAACTTTAAATGCTAATGTGTATTCTTAGTTACCTCTTAATTGTCTAATAGTGCATTTTCATTTTTAAGTAATCTAGCTACTACTTTAAAAATGGTTCTAAATACATGGTTTACACAATAATGCTTGCTTCCATTAAAAACGATTCCTAAGTAGTTTTTCTACTAGCTGCTTTTTAAAAACAGTGTCAGTATTTAAATAGCTGGGATTTGTTTTGAAGTGTAGGTGAATGGAAGAAATACCTGTTTAAGTTGCATTATATCATTAGGTTAAAGAAATCACGAAAAAGCTGGATTTGACTTTAGGTATAGAGTACAGGACTACAGTTGAGTCAAAGCACTACATAAAACTAAATCTCTGTACATGAAAATATTCTACCTTGTAAATAAACTCTTTAAAAGAATGTGTGAGAACACTCCTATTTGCATAGTAGGTAGCTGTACATCATTTGTACTAAAACCTAGGACTTTATTTTTTTTACCTGAAATAGTGGCCCGGACATCCTTGGTTGTACAGAATGCATCTGTCATCGTATGTGGTATCATCTTGATGCTTGTCTTCCTGTTTAAGGCTCAGCTTTTGACCTTATACCATGGATGGCTTCTTGTAAGTGCTCAAATGTTAATATTTCTTACGTCTGTGAGAAGGAAGTGTTTGTTTTCAGGGAGGGAAGAAATGAGGAATATTTACATGAATCCTTTGTAGGATTAAAACTGTCAAATACTGTTGGTATCATAACAATTAATAGCTTAATACAAGTCTAGTGACCATGGTAGTGAATGACTCTAACAACAATCATAAGGGACTATGGCTTCCTTGTTTAAGATGTAGGAATGGAAGTATCTCAATTTTGTGGTCCTTAAAATTCGTGAAATTTTAGCACCCTTAAACTCGATGGCAAAACTCCACAGATTTTAGTGGTGCTATGGATTTCACTTGCAGAACCACATCCTGACTTCAGGAACTATGAATTGGCAGTTGTATTGACAGAATGTGTGCTGTGTTTGTTTGTTTCCCCACCCCCCACTCCCTTCCCTTGCACCCATGGATATCAGTGGAGTCAAAGGATACCTTGCCAGTAGTGCCAGATCAGGTAGATTTAACTCCATCTATTGTTTGTGGAAGAAAAGTGATCACCACCTATTTATAACCAAAACCCATCATTTAAAGAAGAATTATTATTGTCCTATCTGAATAATAATACTCATGCAAATTGTTTACAGTGTAAAATACTCTAATTTGGGTTGTAAGGAAAAATGGTGGTGATGTCTTTGTCTTTGGTCCATCATTTCATTCATACTTTATTTCCATTTCCCTAGACTCTCTGCTACATCCTGGTCATCACAATAGCAAACATTGCCAATTTGGCCAGTACTGCCACAGCAATTACAATTCAGAGAGACTGGATTGTTGTAGTTGCAGGTGAAGACAGAAGCAGATTGGCAGGTGAAACATTCTCTTCATTATCTTAAAATGCTTTACTATGTGATACTGATTGCGCAGGTTACAACTTTGCTTTGAAGTCAGCACATTTTTCTGTGTTCCAGGAGTTGCAAGAGAACAACAGTTTAAAAGGGCAGATCTTTCCCTTCTCTATTCTTGACTCTGTTTGAAAAAGATTAGAAATTACTGTTGTAAAATTCTGATTGCCTTGCAGCTGACTAGCCATAAAACTGTCGTCGTCTTTTTTTTTTTTTTTTTAATCCAACTGTTACATTGTCAGGGAATGCCTGTCTTTTCTCAGCAAAGTATGTAGCTTTTTCCATCTACTAACCTGTGATATTTTACTATGTGGCCTTTATCTTTCAGGGCTAGATCTAATGAAGAACTGAGCCACTGAAATGCCTAACTTTTCTAGGCTCCTAATCCCAGAGTAGAATACAGAACCTTGTGCTGGCTGCATGGACTTCTGGATAGTGCATGGAGAGAAGTAGAATAAGATCTAAGGCTAGCCAATAAGAGCTGAATAAAAAGATGCATCTGCAGTCCCACCTTTCTGAGACTCAGGTGCTTTCCTTAAAGTTTCAGGGTGGCACTGCCATCCACTTGACAACTACAGCCCTCAAACTCTGTCCTGAAGTTAAGCACCAATCTCTCTCTCTCTCTGTCTCTCTCATAACTCAGGAAGGCTTGATCTCTTCTCTTAAAATGGAACTGAAAGTGGTGAGCTTCTATTTTAATGACTATTATGTAAAATAAATGAACTGAAAGGGGTGATGGGGTCAGCGGTCCTGGGTGCTGCACTTGTTGCAGGGGTAGAGGGAGGGTGCAGAAGCAGCTATTGCCACAATTATCATGGGAGGAGCCAGTGCTACTTTGGCACAGATCTGCCCTGCTATGACTGTTGGGGACTGCCCTTTCCCCACAAGTGTCCTAACCAATAGGCTTTGGAGTATTGCTCACTCTCCCTGGAGCATTGATTCTGGAACTCTTTCTGCTTAGTGGAATGGCTTCAAGAGCAGGCTGTTCATGCAAATCAGACATTGCCACCACCTCCTTCCTGATCCTGCTGGGATG
>NW_005843016.1:271077-292104 GCF_000455745.1 Alligator sinensis
CAGGCTCTGAGACTGACAACAGTAGGCAGACTTAGGTAAAGGGATGGCTATTTTCCTGATTGAGTGTAGGCATGAGGTGAGTGCAAGGCATTCAAGCCCTATCAATAGTGGGGCAGTTCTGAGCCACAGGCCCGTAGGGTTATATGCATTTGCAAGGACTTTAAAGTCAAACCAAGACATCTATGGAGCTGGATAGCAGCTGAGCAGAAATTTTCAAGGTGGTGGTAGTTTTGGATTAAGGTGCCTACGTTTTGCCTAATGCTCTTTTGTTTTGCTCATCCTTTAGTCCATGCATTTACTGTCAAAAGTGTTATCGATTAAGGGAATGCCGTATTTGCCAAACATCAGAAAGAAATTACTCTAGTAATTTAAAACAAACAAACAAAAAAAAGCCCAACTCTGGTATTTCACTTCCCAAAATACAAACTACTTTTTCTAGTTCTTTATTTTGTCTTTGTAGTGTTTTCTTTGCAGTTCCTTTGTTAGAGCACTATTAGTTTAATTTTATGAGTTCATACACTTAAACCATTGATGGAAAGAATTTTCTATCCTTTGCAGAAATTTTAAAACTTTAATGCTTCTTGTTTAATATTTATTATGACTGTTTCATTTAGCAAATCATACAGAGGGAGCAACAGGTTTGAAGAAAGCTATCTTGCCTACATTATGCCTTTCTGTGGGCACATCTACACATGTGCTTTAATGTGCACTAGCCTATTTTAATGTGCATTAAAGTGTCACAAAAAAACCCATGAGCTCTTATACACATGCAGGGAGGCTGCTGGGATGCGCTGTAATTACAGTGTGTTGGAGCAGACTCAGTTAATAGTGTCTGCTGGAATATGGTAATTACCCCACTTCAGCAGATTCTAGTGTCACTTGTATCAGTGTCCCTGCACTTTAAAAATGGCAGCAGGGTGCTTTGAACTAAAATTTGTTCGAGCTTTAGTTTAAAGCGTCCTGCTGCCCTCTTTCAGCATGGGGATGCTGATACATGTGATGTACTTTTAAGTAGCACAGCTCTCAGAGCTGTATTAATTAAGGTGCCACCCCCACCTCCCAGAGTGCATCTATAATGCCTATGTTGTTTTTGTTTTTTGTTGTTTTTTTTATAGCATTAAAATAGGCGATGTGCCTTTTCTAGTACCTCTAAATGGAGGTACTAGATTTAATGTGCATTACCTAACGCACATTAATGAACATGTAGATACACCTATGTCTCCTAAATTCAGACTGATGTAATATCATATTACCATATATTTTTGTACTATGAAATTATAAAACAGGTCTCTGATGCGGTTGAGGGGTTGTTGTGTTTTTTGTTTTTGTATTGTGTGTGTGTGTGTGTGTGTGTTTGGGTTTGGGTTTTTTTTTTTGTTTTTTGTTTTTGTTTTTTTTAAGCCATCACAGCTAACGTCTCAAATTTCCCAGAAAGGACTGTATGCATCTGATGTTCTTTAAATTTCTATTGCCTAAACAAAATAGGGACCTTTTTGGGGGAAAAAAAGGTCTGAACAACGTTGTCTTCTGTATTATGCTTAATATAAAATATCAGAATGCTCAAGGGATTTGTGACCACTGTTGTCTTCAAAAGGCACATGAATGGATATAGGTTTCTCGAAGAAAAAAATAAGTTAGCACACTGATCAATAAAATTTACTCTGGTTTCTTGTTCCTCACAAATGCCTGATGGTTCTTTCTATCCATCTTTTCTTTTTGGGTGGTTTCCCCTGGGTAACCTTGTGAGTAGCATATTTTTCCCTACTCCCAAGCAATTTGATGAATAGAGAGAGGTAGTTAGCTGTGTTAATCTGCTATGATGAAGTAGCTTCTGAGGAAGTAGGCTGCCTATTTTTGTAATGTACACATTTTTTACTGAGTTAATATCTACAGTGCCCCCCTGCCCTGCCTTTTTAAGCAACTCCATGAAATTAAGCCTCATCCATTTAAGATATCAAAACAATCTTCTCGAGAAATAGGGTGTGCAGATTTTCATAATACATTTCCTTTCCTTCATGCCTTGATTATCTGTGAAATATTTTACACTTAGCTCTAGACATAAAAGCTAAGTACAGACAGTCAAAAAGCTCAAGGCTGAATTGATTCAATCTTTGCAGGTTAGTTTAAGCTGCATAGATTGAACCAATAAGCAAGTGAACAGATGTTCACATTGAACCAATAAGCAAGTGAACAGACATTTTGATTCTAGAAATGCAGCCATATATCTGTAGTGTCCCAGGTCAGAAGCTGGGGGATGCTAGAACACATCTCCCTGCTTCACTGGAGCAGACAGTTTGGGCCAAGGCTAGCCCGCCCACCTTGCGAGGGAGGTGGGGGTTTCTGGGAAGCTGCAAAGCATCCTGGGATGCTGGGGGACTGTGAGTTAACTTGAACCTAGAGGGGATCTTGGATAGACGTTTAATAAACCAATTTAACCTAAATCAGTTAAGTCTGATATTACATTCATCCAGGTTTACTTTAAACTGGTTTCAGCCATTTTGAAAGTGGTTGATGTGCACTAAACTTCTGTTGTGTTACGGATTTGAACTGGCTTCTGATCTTTTATACCAGTTTATGCGTAATTTCTGTCCCTAGCCAAAAAGGATAATTCAACAATGCGTTGAATGAACAGGAACAGTTCCAGGAAAATGCCTCCCACATTATTTTGCACTTGTCTCGCACTTCTAAATCTTTCTCTGCAGCTTTAAAGGCTGTATTTGGAGAGACCATGATTTTAAGCATCCACATTTAAACACCCAAGTACGTGGCTTGTTTTGAATAATCGGAAGTGCTGAACACCTACCAACTTCCATTGACTGCAGAACAGCCCTCAGTTGCTGATAAATTCTAGCAGCTTGGGGGGGAGGGGGATGGGATTAGCAGCAAGATGGGAATTTAAGGGCCACTCCCTCATGTTTCCAGACTAAATGTAGAACAAGAAGGCAGAGAGGACTTTGCTCACTGAAATTGTGAAATGATTGATGACCACTATAGGCAGTATGCCTCAATAAGGAAACTTGAAACCAGACCAAAGGTCTGCTGCTATCTAAGTAAGTGGTGTTTGGTCATCCATAATTTCAGAGGTGAATAAAGTGGGCAAGAAATACGTGATTCAGTACTATACAGATAATTTAAGAAACAATACTCATCCATTACAGGAACATATTCATAGGGTGCTATCCTTTGGAAATATGACACTCCCACTAGTTTCAGAGGGGTTGCACATGGGCACCATGATGGGATCAAGCTGTATCTATGACAAGTGTATAGTGGCATTTTATGAAATCAATGATCCATGATTTCCCTTTCATGGATTAACACATTTCCACTTTTTAGTATTTCCAGCCCTACAAGACTGATCCTAAGCAAGACTGACAAAAATGGGAATTTATTTCATGAACTTCCATAATGGTTCCAAAAATATATAATAGATCTATATCTAGTAAAAATTGTTGGTACATAGGCTTCTGTATTAGTAGTTAGCATATAGTTTGGCCAAACTGTAGATCCAGTGAAATTTGATGGGAGTTTTTGCCATTGGCCTTATATGAACCAGGCTTTGGTTTGTGTGTGGAATCTAATTGGAAATTAAAACTACCATACTGTCTTGAATATACACACAGCTTTATTTTAAAAATCAACTGCTAGAAATTGAAGGGGGGGCGGTGTTATAAGTGAGGAAATACGGCAATAGCAGTTTCTGCAGTGAAAGTAATGTTGCATGTTTTCCACATGGAACAGTACAATGAGCATTCTGGGCTCCTTAGCTGTTGTTCCTTGGCTAATTACTGCTACTTGCCTGTATTTCCTTGAAATGGCTTTCAAGATATAACCCCCAAATATAGGCAAGTAGCAGTAACTGAATCAAAAGTGTCTACCATTTAAGGGAATACCATATCTGCAGAACATCAGAAAGATTAACTCTTCTGGTAATTTAAAAAAAACCCCCAAAATACAAACTACCTTTTTTAGTTTTTTATTTTATCTTTACAGTATTTTCTTTGCAATTTCTTTGTAGAATATTATATATATTATAGTTTAACTTGGTTCATACACATGAACTATTGAAATATATTTTTCCGTTCTGCCTTTCAAAAATAAGGTGCACATCTTATTCTGGGGCGTGTTGTAGGCAAGAAAATATGGTGGTATTTCCACTCTGATTTGATAATATGAACACTTATATCTGACAGATATGAATGCTACAGTACGAAGAATTGACCAGTTGACCAATATCTTGGCACCACTGGCAGTTGGTCAAATAATGACCTTTGGCTCTCCAGTGATTGGCTGTGGATTCATATCTGGCTGGAACCTGCTCTCCATGTGTGTTGAGTATCTACTCCTGTGGAAAGTTTACCAGAAAACCCCTGCTCTGGCTCTCAAATCTGTTTCAAAAGTTGAGGAAACTGAACTGAAACAACTGAATTTGCAGAAAGGTACTAGAACTACTAACTCTCCCTTTACTCCCATCAAACCCGCTAAACAATACTGTGAGCTGTTCATTTTCGATTTACTTTCCTATAGATTACTTTGCTTTTTTGAAGGCTTTTGGTTTTTTTCACTCCTCAGTTTTTAAGGGTTTTTTGTTTTGTTTTTTATTCTTGGATGTAGTTGGCAGTAAAGCTTAGGCTATGTCCAACACTTGCAGGCATGTGTGGTTTGTGAGGCCATAAACCTTTTTCTGGCACTACAAACCACATGTGTTGCACGTTTAAACATGTGTAGTGCTGCTAAGTTTGCAGCGCAGAAGCAAAATTTGCTACTGGGATTTTCCAGTAGCAAAAAAAACCCTGGTGGTGCAAAGCATACAAAATTAGTGTGTGCCAGGGCAAACATGGAGATGGAGGAGCATACTGCAGAGCTCTGTGGCTGGCTGGGGCACAGTGTGCCTTGTGATGGGGGAGCAGGCATCCCTGGGCTGGCTGCTCCCCTGTTATGTGCCGGCCCCTGGTTGGCTGGGGTGCAGTGTGCCTCAGTACAGGGGCTGCCTTCTGGCTAGCCCCTCACTGAGGCACCCTGAGCCCCAGCCAGCTGGCCCCCCTCTGCCCTCCAGCACATGGAGCCTGGCTGGGAGCTGGGAAAAACTGGAATGAAATCAAGAAGATTGAGGATTCCAGCTCTATCACAGTTTCTCTGTGGCTTAAAGGTATCAAACTTCTTTGCCTTAATTTTCTTTACTCATTGCATGGGGAACAATAATTACAAACTAATTAAGTTCCCCACATTTGATGGAGAAAGCAAATTAAGTGCTTTGAACATGAAAACCCCTTCAGAAGTGCTAAACCTAATGATAAAATTAGTTATTTCTTCACAAACAATTGCTTAAAGTATTTGGTGTTACCAGGAAGCTAAATGCAAGGACAGAGTAGTTTGTATGGGTCTCATCAGTTTAATGAGGTGCAGTTTAAACAGGTAAAGATTAGCATTACTACCTAGTTTCATTGTTCCAGAATAGGCATGGGTAGAATGAGAAATATTACAGTCATTTTAACAAAGCTGATTTTGTAATTTAATTAACCAGAAGAAACTTAATTGATGGAATTAACTGACAACCCTCTCTTCAATGGAAGATGCTTCACTTTTTTTTTTTTTAATCCAGAGAATACAATGCTTTATGGTTTTTATGCTGTACATCTTCTTGCAGAAAAGCACTTAACACTTTTGTTTCTATTCACAGATAGAGAACTGAAGCCCACTGAAGGAGTGCAGTTAATAATTGACAAAGACGTAGCAGTTGTTGAGCCCCAGAGAGAGAAGGAAATCAGCTGTAGTTCCCGGATTGCTGAACCTTTCATCACCTTTCGTGATGGATGGGTTGCGTACTACAACCAATCCGTGTTTCTTGCAGGCATGGGCCTTGCATTCCTTTATATGACTGTACTGGGCTTTGATTGCATTACTACAGGCTATGCATACACTCAGGGTTTGAGTGGCTCTGTGCTAAGTCTTCTGATGGGGGCTTCAGCTGTAACTGGAATCATGGGAACAGTAGCTTTCACCTGGCTCCGTCGCAAATGTGGCCTGGTTCGCACAGGTCTCATCTCAGGAATAGCCCAGTTTTCTTGCTTGGTCTTGTGTGTGATCTCTGTGTTCATGCCTGGAAGTCCTTTGGATTTGACTGTTTCCCCATTTGCTGACCTCAGTGCCAGATTATCTAACAATGAACCATTGCCTGAGATTGCATCTCCACTTGATCAGTCTGACATGTCCTTTAAAGCTGGAATTCCCTACTTGTTAAACGGGTCTATTCCTGCTAACAATGACCCAGAGATGAGTCCTGAGTCTGTGCCACTAATCTCTGTTAGTCTTCTGTTTGCAGGAGTCATTGCTGCTAGAATTGGTAAGTAATGTCTATCGGAAAGTCTGATTCGTTATTTTTAATGCTAGTAATTGCAGAACCTTTCTACTGAACCCAAGCTCTCTTCCTTATCTATCCTGCCAACTCAAATTCATTTTGGGGGGGGGGAAGGAATCTTAAGAGTTTATACTATGTTTAGGGTATTTAATAATGTTGTGAAGGAGTCGGGTATTATCAAATTTAAAAGCTACATGTTAAATCAAAATCAAATTTAAATCCTACATGTTGAATAATATTTAATGAGATGTTCTGAGGTATTTCCACATGTTCTAGTAGTTAACAACTTGACAGACTGAAAGGGCAAAACAATCCTTGCATGAATAAAACAATGTAACCATCATGCATCTGCTAATGCTCTTATAGCTGCTCTGTAGTCATTCTGCTGAATTTTGCAGGGACAAGAAATATTTGATTTGTATGCTTTAGAAATACTTGCAAAAGAAACATTTAAAACATAATTATTAACACATTTTATAGGGCACAGAAGTCACCCTTGAGTGAAGAATTTCTAAATCTTTGGGTATAGTCAATATAACACATTTTAAATGCCTCTTTAATCTTACTTTATAAGAAAAATGGTCATGCACAAGCTTTTTGCACAAAATATTTTGAGTAGTTTTTCTTGGAAGTTAAAAATGTATTTTGCTTTGCTTAATTTATTATGAGTGTCAGATTTGGTAGATTTCTATACTTTCACTAATAAGGGAAAGATCCGTATAGTGCATCATTAGCATGTTCCATTATTGTACTAGTTCTTGCTATCCACAGAAATATGATAAAGGGCCAAAATCTGCTCTTGCTTACACTGGTGTGAAATCCATTCAAAGCAAATGAGAGAATGGTTTGGTCAAAATTGTTTTAGATGTTGACTGCGCACTAAATTGAGTGTAAGAGCGTGCTTGTTTGGGGGGGGAAGACCCCTTGGGGAAAACCTAAAGTTTCTGCAAAGATAATTAAGTTTGCTCTCCCCCACCCTTTTGTTTCTGTCTTTCCTTACAGGTCTTTGGTCCTTTGATTTAACTGTCACACAGTTGCTCCAAGAAAATGTGATAGAGTCTGAAAGAGGCATTATAAATGGTGTCCAGAACTCCATGAATTACCTTCTTGATCTGATGCATTTTATCATGGTCATCTTGGCCCCCAACCCTGAAGCTTTTGGCTTACTGGTGCTTATTTCTGTGTCCTTTGTTGCAATGGGCCATATCATGTACTTCCGATTTGCTCAAAAAACCTTGGGGAAGCAGCTCTTTGTTTGCAGCACTCCTGATCCTAAAGCAACCTCCCCCAATTCACCATCTTGTAATACATCTACAGTTTAGGTGGTTCAGAGTACAGCCACCCTGCTCTTCAGCACAACATTTTAATGTTTCTAATTGCATGATTGGAAGGCAAAATAAGATGCTTTGCTGTATCTTAACATAGGCATAGCTCACTCACTTAAAGGGAGCCCTCCTAAGTGTGCCCAGCCAAACATCCACCCACCTATGTTTCCGGTTTTGAGTTTAAAGGAAACTAATCTCATTATGTCTCGGAGTTATGCTTTCTGGTGTAACTCTGGTGATTTATTTATGAATGTAGCAAATATTTTATCAACATTATAACTTTAACTTAACCATTTTTAACCTTGATATAGCTGACAGTGGCAGAAATATAGACACTTTAGCTGGTGTATATACCTGGTCTACTGTAGAATTCCAAGCAATTTGTCCATTGGTCAAAATGATTTTTGTTCATTAGCTTAACCAAAGCTTGACTTTTTTGCCTCCTTTTTCCCTTGCTATAAATGTGGTATGCCCTGTCCATATACTGTGCCACATTAAAGAACTGGATGATGTTTTCATAAACTGACTAAAGTGTCATGCTAACAGGTTGGGTAAATGGTGTATTTTTGTAGCAATGTGATATTTGCCTAAAATATGTTCTTGCTTTCGTGTTTTGGTTTTAACTTTTGTAGAAAGATCCTTACAGTTTTTGCTTATTCATTAATTAGAACAGTGTTGAGTGTAAAATTATATGACACATGTGTAGCACTTAATTAAGTATAAGAAGCTATAAATGTAATGTAGCATTGTGAAGCATGGCTTTTCTACTAAGAACACCAGATATATTGAGAACATTCTATGTAATAGTTAGTGTTAAGGGTCAGAAAGATAAGCCAAACACTACATTTATAGCAAATTTTGTGAAATTTGTTTAATAATAAGCAGTTTGTGTCTTTTTTTAAACTATAGCCGTTAGTGGTTTGCTTTTTTTGTTTGTTTTTGTTTTTAAAAAACCCTACTGAAGCCTGGTATATTAGATTTTATTTCTTAATGGAAGCTAAATGATGTAATGATTATGTGGACCACTTAAGACCTATGAATTTTTTTAAAGTATTTTTCTTCTACTTTTTTTAAACTTTAGAAGTTTGTATTTTTGAATAAATGGTGTGTGTGGGGGGGAAAGGAACAAGCCCAAGACTATGTGATCTTTTAAAGCAACTTTAGAAGAGCAGTGGGGAATGATGATGATTATTACTTTGAAAAAAGCCATTTTGCATTATTTTATGGTGTGTGGGCACAGATGCAGTGCTTTTATGTTAACCATTTATGCACTTTTATGGAAACTACAATAATGTTGCTATGAGCACTTTGCTTTTCAATGGAGATGAATCTTCTTTAGTATTCTGAGTTTTCCTATATGACAATGTGATTTTTAAATTGTAAGAAATCTTTGTAAAATATTTGTTGGGAAAAATATAAATATTTTTCACATGTTGCTTGCCTTTTGTTTTTAAGGGTTTGGGGGAAGGAAGCAGGGGGATTGGACACTGGGTTTCTTTTTAATTATTGTTACTACTGATTATGATATCTGTTGGCAGACTTCAATACTAATTATAATTGGGTATAACTCTACTAAAGTTAAAGGCATTATCCCAGCTACATTCCTTTTAAAATGGTAATGATTCAGCTGTACCTAGGTTTAAGTAGATACTTTAAGAGCTGTTGGCTTCAGAAACTATTTTGTAAAAGAATCAAAAGTAAATTACGGGACTCCAGCATCAGATCTAACTTAATTTTGAGGACTACTAAATGATTATTGGTAACTGTGTCTAGTTTTTCTCTGCTGTGGGACAAATATTAATTGCTATTGAGTCTTCACTAAATAGCACTTAGAGATGCTTTCCTTAACCTTGTAATTGCTTCTACTTTCCAACAAAGTCCAGTTCTACCCTGTAATAATTGACTTAAACATATATTTAATCCAGTGACTAATTCCTGCTAATAAGTCCTTCTGAAGGAAACCATTTTACCATCAAGAGAATTGAAAAGAACCCAGAACAGCAATTCAGTCCAGATGTGTTTGTTAGTGTATAGACTAACCAACCTGTTCTAGGGTGAGGAACAGTTAATATTAAACACAAGTCATTTGGAATTGCCCCAGAAGTGAACTTCCATTGAGGCAGTGACCTAAATGGCTAGGGACAGACATCCAAAAAGCCTGGGCCTGATTTGATGATTCAGTCTCTGCAAGTTAGACTAACTTGCAAAGCTTGAACTGATTTGGAGGTGGATAGACATTCCCTTTTCATTCCAGAAATGCAGGCACATGCCTGTAGTAGCTGAGGCTAGAAGCCGGGTTGGGGGGAGAGAGATTGGGTCTCATGTGGCCTAGGCTTTATTCCTGCCTCTAGCACCAACCTGATGACCTTTTTTTTTTTTTGAATGAACACATTTCCTTGTCTTGTACCTCTAAACTAGGCAATTATCTTGAGCAGAGGTCTGCTTACTGAGTTTTGGCAAGTCATCGAGGGCCGCATGACAGGCAGCCCAGGGTAGATTAAAACAATTTAGAAAATTTAATATTTGAAGCCCTGCAGGCTGGATAGAATGGCCTGGCGGGCCACATTTTGCCCACCCCTGCTCTAAACAGTATCGTTACTAGGTCATCCTGATGATCTCCTGATAAAATCTTCCCCCCCGCCCCTTTTAACTCTAAGTATTATTTGTAAAATGACTTCAAACACAGTATTGCTTTGAAATAGTAGTCTCCATCATTTTTTTTTTTTTAAATGTTGAGATTGAATGTTTGCATACCAGATTTTTTTTCTTTTTCTACAAAAATGCTATATTTGTGAAGAACAAGACCATTTTTCTTCGTTTGTTTTTAAACCAGAAGCAACCATGTTGATCCGGTAGTCCAACCTCCTGTATTAACACATCAAAGGACTTCTGTTGATATGATTTTTGTTTGGCTTGAAAGTGTATCCTTAGGAAAAAAACATCCCGTTATGGGCCCTCAAGTTGTACAGTATTAAGTCAAACATACCATGGGTGAAATTTAAAATTAAATGTATAGATTTTGAAAACAAATATACTTTTAGTTGCTTCTCTTATGAATAGAAAAACACTTCACAAAAATAAGTTGTTGTTGTTGTTGTTGGTTTCTTTTTTTCTCCTCTTCCCCACTCCCAATAAATTATTATATTTTGTGTATATGGTACAGGAATGAAGCATACCATATTTCAAATAATCTTCTGTGGCAAAATAATTTCATGACTTAATGTTTGGAATTGGAATAAATGCACTTTTATTGCTTTATGATTTAACACCATGATTCTTTTTTCAGTATTTTTCCCCCTAGACATAAGCATATGTTCTAAAAGCTGCCAAATTATTAAAAATGCACACCCCTAAGGATCCATAGGAAGAATAGCTAAAAATGTATGTTAAATGTGACAAGGGTAAAGCATAGTATTCTAGCTACTCACTAGGGGTGTGTGAAGTGGGCCCTATTCAATTCGGATTCGACCTGAATCGGGGACAGTGATTCAATTAGTTGATTTGGATCACTGTCCCTGATTTGATCCAGCTGAATCCAGATCTGAAGATTTGATGTTGATTTGGAGAATCAGCAATTCGGACATAGACACAGCTTTAAAAGTTTTTTCTAAATACTTTGATGTAACGCATGTCTTGTGAACACTGCAATGCTGAGGCACATGAAGCGTCCTGCAGGAGTGTGGGGGGTGGGCCTCCATCTACTCAGCAAAGTACTTCCAGGTCTGCTGGGGGGCCCTCCTGGGCCTCCCCAGCTCGGAATTTGGGTGCAGGGAGACCCCAGGTGTGCCTCCTGGGTCGGGGGGGCGGGGGCAGTCACTGAGCCAGGTCAGGGGTGCGGGCCGCCCTCCCTCTCCCCTCGTATTCTCTCCGGCAGATCTGGAAGTGGACTGCAAGTGCTTCTGGTCCACTTCTGGGTATGCTGCTGAGCACACTGGGGACCCCCCCCCCCCCCCCCCCCCGTTTCTTTCGGGGAGTCCCCCGCACGTGTTTCTGTGGGATACTCCATGCATCACAGCATCCATGAGCCCCTGCTACCTAGAGGTATGTAGAAAAAACATTAAAACTGTCTCTATGTCCAAATCTCCAAATTGATTCTGAGGATTCCGATTTGATTTGGAGAGATTTAAAGGGTCCTCTGATTTGATTTGGAGATTTGACCGCTGATCGAACAGGGTATGAAGCTTCGCACAGCCCTACTACTCGCATGTTTTGTAGGTGATAATTTTGTGCGTTTGAACTGTTTGACAACTTTCCCTTTCAAAACTTAAAGATCAGTATTCTCTGTAAGAGAGAACTTACTATGTGAGCTTTAAAAGTGAACCTTAATAAAGAGCACAGGATATAGTGAACTTGTTAGCGGTATTCAGAAGTTGTTATTTTCTGCCTTTCATCACCTTGCTTCACTGTTTAGAAGTGTAAATAAAACTGCTGAAAGTGAGCTCCCTTACCATACTAGTCCTGTAATCACAGCTTCTTATTCTATAGAATGAACAGTGTGTTTCCATAATTCCCAATGTTCATTCTTTTCATTTTGAATTCGGGTACAAGCTCTTCCCACATCTTTGTCAGAGTTCTCAGCTTCTTTTCACATTAGGCCCTCACCATCCTGTCATAATATTCCACATTTTATGGGTCCCTATACATGTACTCTGACATGTTGTAATTAGAACGTGTCGGAGGGGACTGTTAATTGAGTCTGCTCCATGTTCTAATTAGAACACTCTGGCATTGCCACAGCATCAAGTGTATAAGCCCCAGCAGGCTTGAAAATGGCTGCTGGGGTGCTTCAACTCGTTGAATGAGCTTTAGTTAAAGCATCGCACAGCCATTTTTAAATGTGTGGGGGGTTTAATACACATGATGCTGTGGCATTTTAATGAGAGCAGTTCTCTGGGAACCACTATAATTAAAATACCCCCCTCCCACCTCTGAGCATATGTATAAGCACCCATATTCCTACTATAAGGAATGAAGCAAGCCCATCACATGATTTTTAGAACAGAAAGAACCACTTCCACCCTGTTTATGGGAGAAGAGTAATGTACAAGAAGCATTCGGAGACCCTAACGTAGTGGTTCTCATCCCCTTTTTTTTAAGACTCCTTGTTAGATTCAGGGCACCCACAGAAAATGCCAACTCTCAGCTTTCACCCAGTTCTTGACAATGGAAAAATAACACAGCAATTATGTTACAGAGTACTTGGAAAAACCACAACAGGTCAGAATGTTTTAATAAACCCAGAGATTTCAAATACAAATCCATAGTGTTTGCACACCCAAGATTGCTGATATTGTGTGGCAACCTTAAGGATCTTGTGGCATCTTGGTTGACAATCACTCCCCTAATAGTTTATAGGTTTTATAGACATTAGGCCTGGAATGACCTTGAGGATCATCAAGTTCAGCCATCTGCCCCAGGGGCAGAAAATCAGCTAGGGTCAAATGATCCCAGCAAGATAAGTATGCAAGCATTTCTTGAATGAGTCCAGCATAGGTGCCTGCACCACTTCTGGAGGGAGTCTATTCCAGGTCTTGGGGGCTTGGACAGTAAAAAAATGTCTTATGTTCAGCCTAAAATGGTCTTGTAGGAGTTTATGACTATTGGTCCTTGTTCTTCCTTGGGGCGCTCTGGTAAACAGACATTCCCCCAGATCCTGATGAACACCCCTTGTGTACTTATAAGCAGCCACCAGGCCCCCCCCAAGCCTGTGCTTTTCCAGACTGAAAAGTCTCATGGCTCTCAGCCTCTCTTTATAAGGCCTATTTTCTTGCCCTCTGATTAGTTACTGGCAATATCGACAAAATTACCAAAAGCTATATCTTTCACTAAACCTGTTGTGTAGGGGCTGTCTCCTAAAATAGAAGCAATGCAGCCTTATCTGCACGATGCTCTGGGTGGACTAAGTAGCACTCAATCACAGATGTGGCTAAACTGTTTTTCACTTAGGAGCAGCACACTGAAAGAAAACTGACCATGAAGATATGCCCAAAGAAACCAAATAAGTGTAATAGAAAGAAGTAACGTAAGTGATTTATTTTTCTCTCTTTTTTTCAAAACTGTGAATTTCAATTATCTTAAAACTCAAAGAATAGCAGAGATAACTGCCTTGAAACAGCTAGGAAGGCCACAGGCTCTGCACGGCTGAAAACAATGCTTTACAACTACAAACAAATGAGGCTTCTTTTAACCTTTGCTCATTTAGGGCTATGTTTCTGACAGAGAAGAGTCTAACTTTTCAACCAATTTATCTGAAAGCAGTCCTCTAGATTATCTATGGGAGTTTATACTACCTTCCACATTTGCCTTCAATTTAGCTGCTCCCGGGACACTTGCAGAATGATAGTGTATCATATTCTGCAATCATCCATTTCTAAAATACTTCCTTCTTCCTGTTCACACACAGAGCTTATTTCCTGTTGTGTACATGCTCTCTTGTCTGCTATGCTCTCTATAGTCATTCTCGGTCTATTTCTGCTCCCTTAAAAATCAGTTGGTGTTTAGACAGTGGCAGCAGGATTGGGAGCCTTGTTTCTGGCTTACATTAGGCAGACTTAGTGTTGCAACCCTGTAGGAGAGAGAGAACTGAACAAGGATGTTTACTTAAAAGACAGGCAAAGTGGATGTACAAAGTGCATGCTATTCAGTAATGCTTTGTCAAATACTTCAACATGCTCTGGTGTAAGTCAATATTTCTTTTTAGTTAAACTTTTCCTTTATTGCATCTGACAAAAGAAAAGTACACAACCAAGTGTACAAGAACACCGCTATTCTGTCACATGTACAAAGCTAGGATTTTAACTCCACTGTAAGACAAATTGCTGGGTTTTTGGTTGTACCTGTGTTGGTCTAAGGACATAGGCAGGCAAGGTTTGTTGAGTAGATGTGATATCTATTATTACACCAACTGAGTACTTGGAAAAAACGTTCTTAGCAAGCTTTCAAGCACAATGGCCTTTCTTCAGGCATAGGGAGTTTGCTGTTCTGAGACTCCAAGGAATGAGAGAAGCTAAAAGTGTGGCAGGATGCCAGTGAGAACATGAATAGGCAGACATTAGGAAACCAATTTCTACCTCTTTACTTTTGCTCTATCTTTTGTTTTCCTAATTTCCAAGTGTTGTGTTGTCTCCTGTTAATACCATAGTTTTGTAACCGTTTTGTTGCAAGTGCAGCCGACTGAACCTGAGGGGAAAGAGAGAGGCTCTGAGAGAGCTGGGAGTGGGAAAAGGAAAGTCCCAGGGTAGACGGGGAGAAGGTCCCTGGGATGACAGAAAAAAGGAAAGGTTCCAGGGAAAATGGAGTAAAGTCTGAATGAGGACAGAGGGAACTGGAATGGCACCATAAAGGATAGTTAATTCCTGGTATTTTTCTAATTTATAAGTCTTTTAAACTGAATAGGGCTTTTTGAGGTGGGGGGGAGGGAGATAAACAGGTTTTAGGGGCAGGCATGGCCCTTAAATGCTGCTATGGGAGAGTGGAAGGAACATTCTGGAAACACCTTGTTTATGTAACCTCTCAGCATCCACTATCTGTCACCATGAGACGGGACAAGACAAAGAGCTGGACGGCCTGGCCTTATGGGCTCACCCAGCATTTGGCAGCTCTTATGTAGGAGGAGCCTACTGCAGACCTGAGCCAGATCTGTAAGTCTGGGGAAGGAGAGAGGTCCTGACACACCCTGAGCTCACCGTTTCCTGTTGGCTACCAGTGCTTTTGCATCCCCCGTCTGTGATGTCTAACACTTCCCGTGTAGCCAGATGACAGGGTAAAAGACTTTATCTTTTTTTGTTCTGTCTTCAAACTTACCTTCAGATTTGCTTTTATTATTTTTTTCTCCTATTAATAAACCCGTCTAATTGCCTGGGATTAAAAAAAGTGATTTCTGGGCAAATGATTTTTCAGGCCAACCCACTTTATGGAAAGGGGGACCTTAGGATGGCCGTCATAGAGGACATTCTGGTTTTCTGCTACTCTGTCCTCTATTGATACAAAACCCGATGCCTTTATGTCCTCTATTTTTCTCTTCAAGAGAAAAATTGAAGTTCTTTTTTTCTCTTGAAGAGAAAAATAGAGGACACAAATGCATTGGGTTTCATATCACTAGAGGACAACAGGACTGTCCTGTATAATGGCCAGCCTAAGGGGCCTAAAAATTCTTTCACAAATTAAAGGGAAGCCACCTGGAGCTGGCAGAGATTCCCTTGGTGCAGCTGTGAGGTCTGGTACAGGAAGCCTAGAGGCTTAACTCTGGATTTTGGACTATATTCTAAGGACTAAGCATCTAATTTGTAGATGCCCAAGTCTTTTTACTAGATATAACTCATAGTAAGTACTGATAATAGGTCTTTGGTAATTGATGGTAAATGGAATCACAGGGGGCGGGGAAATGAATGATGTAAGGCATAAATGACTAAATTAACAAAATAAATTAGTTATTGAAGTTATATGGATCCATAAATGGAATATTCTACAACACACAAGTTTATTCAAGTTCAGCCACTATCTACCATCTCTAGGTAGAGAGAGAGAATATATAATGTTGGCAGCATGTAATGAACATATACTACATCACAGAATCTAAAGAAAAATGTGCAATTATTGCAGGTATTACTAATGTTGCAAAAGACAGCTTAGTTCCATAGTCTGTTTGGTTCAAAATTAGTGCTTCCACAAGCACTAAGTAGCAAGCAAGGCCACATTGAGTATAGACATTTCATACTTGGTAATGTCTTGCTTTTTTTTTTTTTTTTTTTTTTTTTTTTTTTTTTTTTTTTTTTTTTTAAATCTTTTTTTTTCCCCCCTGAATTTATGATCCTGAGTTTAGCTGGTAGTTTATAAGCAATCTGTAAAACTCATTACTAGCTGTTCTACATGGATATTAAAGGTCTCTTTAGAAGTAGAGGTTTGCCTACAGGTTTTTCATCAAAACTCCCATTGTAATATATCTTGGCCAGATTTTCCACCACAGTGATGCAGTAGATCCTTGATGCAAAATATCGGGCAAAGGGCACTGTCAAAGGCAGGGTGCTGAAACAAAGGGGTGAAAATCTTTTGTATCAATACAAAGAACAAGGCAAGATTTTTTTCTTTAAGTACTTTAAGATCTTTCTTAGCAGTGAAAGTAAATTGAAGTCAGGAGAAATACATCCATCGCATGTAAAACTTTTGATATAGTACAAGACATTTCAAAGACTTTATCAAGAACTCAGCGTCACAAACCTCACCAAATACTGGGAGGTTTGTGTGTTGTCATGAAGATTTTTTCATGTTTGTTGTACTGATATGGCACGTGCAGTCTCATATAAAACCCATGTTATGCTGTATCTATTTATTGCTTTTATCACTGCTTAGATTATTTTATGCTGTCTGTGTCTATCCTTATGAGTTTGACATGATTTAATCAAAGGAACTGAGGTGGGCATACTTAAACTAGTGGGTGAAATTAAGTGTTTCTTGCCCTTGTGTTCTGGGGCAAGGACAATTGCCACTCCAATCACAAGCAGATCCCCACTAGTGGGATGGGCACCCAAATTACTGTCTGCTTGTAATGGGAAAACAACTGCACAGTAGCAAAGGCACCTAAGAGAAATGGCCGATTTAGCCGGAGGAATGCCAGATGTTCCAGGGAAAGACATCTCTAGAGAATTCTGAAACCCATGAACAGTTAGGACAATAGGGCAGGAGGCAGCAAAGACCCTGGCCAGTGGCTACCTCAGATAGCCCTTAAAACACTAGGAGGTGTTTTAAGGGCTATCCTGAGGTGGCCAGGGTCTTTGGATCCCAGGCTTTGGGAGAGTCCAGGTCCCCAGCAGTTTGGGTTGGGAGGATCAGCAAGAAGGCTGATTTCTGAAAACAATGGCAGGACTTTCAGGAGTAGCAGATGAGAGAGTAAGAGACTTTACCTTGTCTTTTTTTGTTTTGTCTTCAAATATGTTCAGTTTTGCTTATATTATTTCTTCTCCTATATAATAAACCCTTGTGTTGTTTACTCTTTCTACTGATTGCCTGTCAGAAAGTGATCTCTGGGCAAATGATATGTCAGGCTAACCCATTCTATGGAAAGGGTGGCCTAAATATTCTTTCACAAACTAAAGGGAAGCCACCTGGAGCTGGCAGAGATTTCCTTGGTGCAGCTGTAAGGTCTGGTATAAGGGAGATGAGGTTTGTGCAGGTAAGTAGTTATCCCAGGGAAATGATCTGTTCCTTGGGACCAACAGCAGGACAATGGGAAGAAATGTGGTGCTCTGGGGGTACCCCATCAATAGGTTTGTGACACTCAGTGAATCAAAATGATGCCTCTTGATTGGTGCCCCAATTTATTAAGTGAATGGGCTCCTTCTTGTAGGAAGAGAATTAGTAGGAGGATTAGGAGTATGAGGTTCTTGTGGAAGTACCTTTTTAGTAGAGGGAGAAATAGTGCCACTTCTATTAACCACAGTGGCCGCATCCAGATGAGTGCGGTTGTTTGTTTCTCCGGGGACATGTAGTAGTGGCACACTTTGTGCCACTGCTACTTGTCCCCAGGGAAAGCCCATGCCACACACGCTCTGGCGTGCGGCAGGTTACCCCAGGTTGGGTAAGGGAAGCTGGGGCCAGGCACTGGGCTGGCCCCCGCAACGGGTGCGGCCCCCGCCAGCCTTACCTGCGGGCCTGGGGGCCTCAGGGAGCTGCAGCTGCAGTGCTCTTGCAGCTGAGAGCCTGGCTGGCAGCCAGAACACGGCTCTGGTTGGCCAGGCTCCAGTTTTGGCCATGTGTACCACCCTGCTTTTTTTTTTTTTGGTGTGCGTTTTTTTTTTGTTTTTTGTTTTTAATCCAGGATCTCCTGGGATCAACCCCCATCATCCCCATGGTGTGAGGTAGCAGTGTGGGGAATCCCTGCATGTGCAGTGTGTGGTGCTGCAGACAGGGCTGCGGTGCCACATACCTCCAATCTGCACTTGTCTGGACACGGCCAGTACGCCTAACTTATATTTTAATCAGTGGTCCTCTGATATGATGGCATTTATATGTAACACATATGGTTCAGATTTTCAAAGGTTTTTAGTTACCTAACTTCAATTAATTTCAACAGGAGATAGACACTTATTTTTAAATACCTACAGCGTTCTGAGTCTGTATTTATGGCATCTTTCTGGGGGGCTGTAGGAAAGGTACTTCTTTTTTCCTTAAGGAGATTGAAAGCATGCTTTTAACATGAACAGGCAGTGTTTAGACTCCCTGCTTCAGGAAGGTCATTGCCATTAGCTGACCATATCAGATTTAAGCACACACAAGTGTTAGGAAAATGTGGTCTTTCCAGAAGAGAACGGTGGAGGAACGAGTTGCCAATGACAGAAATATTTGCTCAGCTGTTGCTAGATTGAGGCCAGTTAAAGTTACTGTTTACCATAAAAAGTGCTCAGTACTACCATTCTCTATTAAAAAAGCAAGCAAAACAAAATAAGATAAAGAATGCGGTGTTTTGGTACAAATTTAAGAAAAGACTAAAAGAAGAAAATGGAGCAAAGTCATATTGAAAACTTTATTTCAAATTAACTTTTTGAGTGTGAATATTTTGTTTTGTGTGACTGCATTGAAATATTTTATTTTATATACACACACACACACACACACACGACCTCCACCCGACTTTGTGGAAAGTTGTAACAAAATGGGCTCAGGCCAACAGCAAATCTCCATTTCCAGGAGTAAAATCTTCCCTAATGGGGCACTGGGGGAGGTTAGCCAAATTGTCCATATGTCACTTCTTTTAACATTGCTTTCAGACAGGGCCAGTTAGGTTGTTTTACAAAGGCCGTGTGCAAATTTCAGGAGGGCGTACAAATTTGTGGGTGGAAAGAACAGAATTATCTGCTAGTTCCAGAGAAATGGCAAACTCACCAGCACAGAGACAGGTGGGAATATTTCTGAGTGGAAACTCTCAAACTGTCACTTAAAATTGCTTACTGATTTAAGAGACATCTAGGTGCTCTTTTCAGCGGAAATGTTATGTACATCAAAATCTACCAAAGGTCTTTGAACAAGTGTCCTCAACCACTGGTAATATTTAAGAAATATATATATGCCACAAAGCTATATTTTAATAATAGTTTTGTCCTCATTTCTTGTGGTGCACAAATACTATCATTTACTAGAAATGGCTTTACAAAAGAGAGACAGTTATTTTTATTATACATCTTAAGGAACTTTGTGCTGTACTAGATATATTGTCATACTTGATAAAGTAGTATTCCAGTAGTGCCTGGAAGTTCCAAATGAAATTAGAATCTCAATAGGCTTGCATGTAGGAAGAGACGGACCCTATCCAAAGAATGTAAGTATTCCCTTATCACATCCACAGACCCCTACATTGGTTTGCTATTTATACCATTTTCCATTTAATTTAAACAAAAATTTATTTGATGTTTACATGTTCTGAGTTGCATACTTCAGTGGTGCAGTGCCTGTTCACAAGAAAAATGGACCATTTGTTTAGGCATACATGGCAAATGTCAAATATGAAATTAGCTATACAGCCTATTTTTTATTGTAAGCTGCAAGCTCAGTCTTTCTGCAAAGATCCCATTTGCTTAAGGTAAATGCCTTAGGCTTATATCTGACTGTAGCTACTAATGCTTGAAAGAAAGAAAGGCAGCCATGGCATTTACAATGCATGGACGCAAAATAGGAATCTGGGAATAGATTGTTACCTTCTATACTTGGCTACATGCTCTTCCTTTCTATTTTCTAAAATCTTTAATTGTGCAAGTGAGTATAGTGAAGGTAAATACCTCACTGTCCGGCAGTGGCGACGCATAGGGGGTGCATGAGGGTGCACGTGCACCCCCTGAGAGCACCGGTGCACCCCCTGTCAGGCCGTGCTCCCCACTCAGGTGACAGGCAGGGGAGGCAGGCGGGAACACGGTGTCCCCTCCCCTGCGAGCACCGGCTGGGGAGTGCAAGCACCGGATGTAGGCCACAGGCGTTTCCGGGAGCAGCGCAACTGCTCACTGGTCGGTACATTTTGCTGTCCGGGGATTCCCTCCCCCCCCAGTCGGTGAGATTAGCCACAGGGGACCCCCCCAGTTGGTGCAATTGGCCGTGGGGGGGACATGTGCCCTGCCCCCCCCCCTGACTAAGGTGGCACCAGTTGCCCATGCTGTCCTGGAGCCCATGTCCTCTGTTTCCTCAGAGCAGTTGCACATGACTAGATAAAGTATTTTTGATAACCTTTAGTTCTCCTCCCTAACACTGTGTTGTTTGGCTCAGACCTAGCCTAAAGGAGATAAAAAGGATATTGTTTTCCACACTGGATATCCCTCTTCGTGTGTGGTGGTTTCTGAGCATAGGGTTGGGGGATGGAAGAGT
>NW_005843016.1:292138-297235 GCF_000455745.1 Alligator sinensis
GGAAAGCAAGGAAGCTAATTCATTTCTGGTGTACACTCAGTTAAACCAATGGAAGAATTTAACTCGGCAGTATCTGCCCTTTGAATTCACCAGAAAGAGCAATGAAACCAAGTAATAAATGGAGTTCAGTGGTCACAACTAATGTGGGGACACTTCATTCATTAGGCTGTGTCTGTGTCTTTGCTATGAGACAGTGATTCTTAACCAAGGTTTTGTGGCATTTTGGGGTCCTGTGAGATCCTTTTAAGGGTGTTGCAGGGTGCCACTCAATATTGGCAGTTAGGTGTGTAAAGGTCTACATACGATTCACAAGATGAACCCAAAAATTTAAATTAGGAATCGAGAGTGTCAAAAACATCCTGACCTGTTGTGACTTTTCTTCGCAACAGAAAAACTGCTCTTACTTTTCTGTAGTCAGGAAATGAGTGAAATCTAAGAGCTGGCATTTTCTGAGGGGTGCCTTGAACCTAAAATAATTGAGAATTACAGCTATAACAATTTCTGAGTTAGCTAACCTGAGCCTCAGCTGGTTCATAGCTAGTTTAACCTGAGTTAAACTGAATTACAATGCAAGAGCTTTGTCTTGACTGCTGTTTAACTGGAATTAACTCAGGTTAGACTGCATGAATTAAAAACGCAAAAAAAAAAAAAAAAAAAAGTTGTGTTTTAGTTAAGTAAAAACACCCTGTGAGAGAGTGACTAGCAAGAACATATAGAAGCAGAAGCAGCAGGGGGCATTTGAACGATTAATCAAAGCATAAGGGGAACTTAGATTTTCTGCATTCTTTTCACCCAGGGTGCCTAATGTCCAATTGGTCTTTGTCTACGCATCATGGGTGTTATGGAGAATGTTGTAATTGATAGTAACAACATGGCTAGAAACTTCCATGGAATGGAAACCCAAACACATGAAGGGGGCTTCTGTGAAATCAAGATGAACAAGGGCATTGATGTTTAGCTACTCCAGAGTTTGACAAAACATGCCCTTTATTTGTAAATTTGCTACTTACTTCCTATCCTGTGTGGGTTGAGATGACATGTACATTTGAGATGAGGTCTGAGAAAGGGCACCAAGATACCCAAAAGCTTGCCAGTATCTCTACCAAGCATAGTTTTTCCAATAAAAGATAGCACCCACAAGAATTTTGCCTCTCATCTATCCTATGTATAATTTTCCTTTAATGCCCATTTTCACTCTGGAGAATAGGGGGTCAGAGGGAGCATTATTGCCTTGTTCCCAGAGAGATGGGTGGAGACACTGCTCTCTCAATGGATTTGGTGGACTACTCAGTGCACAAATCTTACCTGTTCCTTGCCAAGGAAATCTCAGTCACACATTGATTACCTGAGCTGAAACTTTCAGGGTATGCCTACACTTCTACTCAGGGTAGCAGCAACCTTAGGGTGACCCATCTACAATGAAAATTCTTTAGCTCAAGTTTTAGCTGCAGCTTGGCCCAAAACTGGAAGCTCTGTTGAGCTTTGTTGTATGAAATAAAGCTTCTCTCCAGTCCTTCCACTTTCTCTCCCTGCAGCATATTCAGAACCAACGCTAAAACAGGAAGCTGCACACACAGGAAGCCTGTCAGTAACAATTGCACAACTTCCTGTTCCTGACTTTCAGCCTTAGGCACTCCAGTACCTCTCTCTATTGCCCTTAATTAGAGCCAAGCATGGGGGAAACTGGGAATAGGTGAACTGATTTCCAGAGGGGCTCTGGGAAATAAGATGCACGGTGTGAAACAGTCAAACAGATAGAAAGGGGCAGCTCATGGTATTACTTAAGGGAGAGCCTTAGGGTCAAGTATTCATAGCAGATTTTAGGGTGTGATGGGATAGTGACTGTATGGTTTTACTGTGGATAAGATTATGTGATTGTAAAAGAGCACTCTGGCCCTTTTAAGAGGGAGCAGGCAGCCTTGTTGAAGAACCCCAGCTGTGGGTGTTTAGACAAGGAGCGAGTGTCCTACTAGAAGCTTAAACATCCCAAAGGAGAGAACAGAAAAAAGCAAATGGGGTGAAGGAGCAGTTTGCAGGCAGGAGGCAAACTGCAACTCAAGATTGTTACCAGGGGCCACATGACTGTGCTGGAGCCAGAGTCAAAGGGCCCCTCCTACTGCCCAGAACAGGGTTGAAGGATTTTTGTTTGTTGGTTTGTTTGGTGTGCAAAGGCAGGCTCTTTATTTGGAGCATGGTCTGAAGGGCAAGTCAAGGAGCAAAGACAGCCTGCAGGAGCCAGCAAGT
Source organism: Alligator sinensis (assembly GCF_000455745.1). NCBI lineage: Eukaryota > Metazoa > Chordata > Crocodylia > Alligatoridae > Alligator > Alligator sinensis. Next base: position 294,383 of record NW_005843016.1, read on the forward strand.
TAAGCAACCTCCTTAAAGAGGTCCCTTTTGTTATACAATTCCAAATACCTTTGAGAGAGGCAGCAAGCACATTATTTTAGAAAACGTATATCAAAGAAATAGATTTGTTGGTGACTTTTCTGGGGGCCTTCTATCTGATTTCAGCATAAGGCATAAAATCATTAAACTGTTTTTATATTTCTAATCACCTTGGTAAAACCTTTAAAACAAAAGGATAACCCTGGGTTATTCTGTTTGCTGTAGCAATGTACAAGGATAGAATTTATTAATTTTTAAATTAAAGTTGCTGTTGGAAACATTTACTGAGAGAAACAAGTTTATATGCCATATGTGTGTAAGTAATAAAATATCTGAATAGTTAATGTGCCTATATTGTTTCATGGTACTGGTTATGGTTTCTATAGCATACTTGCACTTGGTCAGCTTTGTTTAACTGCCTAAAGAAGGAAAAAGTGGTTTTGAAGGACAAGTAACACAATGAGTAATTGGATGCATCTACAGGTGACTCAGCAATTTTCCTCTTGCATAATCAGGCTAATTGAATAACATAAGATCTTTAGAAATCACCACAAAACCATGAGAAAAATGAACATATTTAGTAATCACTTCACTTTTAACTACCATGCATTTTTTTTAAAAGGGGATGGTAAGATTATGTATATATGGCTGACAGAGAGGCTGAAAGTATGAATGGAAGCAACAAATAACATAAAGGAGCAAAAATAGACACAATAAATGAAAGGCAGGTTTTCAGTTTAGCAACAGAATGTATATATTCTGTTCTGGTCCTTTAATTATGTTTTTCACTGTAAATCGGCTCTATAGATACGGTGTTATTCCAATTTTTCAACTGAAAAAAGTTTTATTTGCATTTTTCACAAAACTTTTAAAGGCAAGTCTACTCAAATGGACAGAATGTCAAATTGTGTGTCATGCTTATGCTATACATCAGGGGTGGTCAGAGTTACTCACCCTGGGATCCTCCACTGAAGTTCAAGAGCTGAAGGATGGGGACAATGAGGGACGGGATGCTGAGTGACCTGAAGTAGAGCTGACCACCCTCCCCCCTGCAAACTGCCAAGCTGCTCTGGCTTTCCCTGCAGGGAGTGCGTCCTGGGGTAAGCAGCACGGCTGCAGCCCTCATCCCGGTACCTTAAGCCAGCAGTCCCAGAAGGAGAGGAGGGAGGAGGACAGGCTTGGAGTGCACTGCCCATGAGGAAAGCTGCTGTGGCAGGAGGTGCCAGGCTGCACTGTCCCCTGGTACCACCTTGGGGAGAAGCGGGCAGGGCTATAGCCAATTTCCAGAGAGCCGCAAGTACCACACCAGTTTGGCCACTGTGGCTATACATCTTTGATTTTGTTAGTCTATATAGGTGCAAAACTAACTTGCCTTCTGTCTGACTTCAGACTAACGCAGCCAACTATCTCTTTCATGTATAGTGGACAATAGTGTCCCCCGATGTGTCTTTGGGCACTGGAAGAGTTATGCAGAACTGACTGAGCAGTCTCAGGCTAGAATGATAAAAGTGGTTAATCTTGTGTGAGAGTATTAGTGTACAGATGAATTACAACTTCCAAGGAGTATATGGTAATAAAGAAGTGAGCATTGCAAAATTAGATTAATCAGTTTCACACATCAAATTGCTGTATTGTTTATTCCAATATTTATATCCTTCAACCTTCTGTTTCATTTCTTGCATTTTTTTATGCTCCTAAGCAGTTTGTTTAATTCAGTGGGGGCCTATTTCTTAAAGCTACAGAGTGAAACTGGGACTTGAGTCAGCCTAAGGATTTTCATTAGGGGTGAATTAAGACAAGATCTTTATTAAATGCCGTTGTGGTTTGCAAGACTTAGTACAACATGAATCACTGAGAAAGTGGGTGTCTGTGGGAGGTTGGAAGGCCAACATAAGGAATCAAAGTATCATTCAGAAAAAAGATTAGGGCAAAAAACCTGAAAGAGGGCTAAGAAAAGTCAGTTCTAAAATTCTTCAAAGAGCAAAATTTTGGACATGGGGATCAGGAAGGAAATGTCTTTATAAAGCAGGGTGAGGAAGGCAGAGTCCATTGAAATCAGTGGGTGCTCTACTGACAAAAGGAATGCAGGGCTAGGTACAGAAAACAAGAACAAATAAAAAGGTGTATAGAATAAAGCATGTTCTCCCTTGAACATGTATGCCCTCTGCCTTAAATGGACTTTGCGAAGCTCGCATTTGTTGTCTGTGCTGTAGCAGTTTTGCTGATAGTCACAGGACTTCAGTCTCCAGCCCCCGTGAAATCCAGGAGAGAAAAAAGAACAAGGGTGAAAGTCATCAGTGCCAGAGAAATGCAGATAATCTCAAATGGCAGTTCTTGTCTCCCTTTTCCTGATATTTATATGGTTGGGGACCTGACTTGAAAGCTACCAGAGCTATCATTAGTAGGGGTATGCGAAATGGACCCTATTCATTTCAGAATTGGCTCAAATCGGGGACAGTGATTCTATTCGTTGATTCGGACCACTGTTCCCAATTCAATTCAGCTGAATCTGAATCTGAAGATTCGATACTGATTCAGAGAATCAGCGATTTGGACATAGACGCAGCTTTAAATGTATTTCCTACATACCTCGAGGTACCAGGCATGGCTCATGAACGCTGTGATGCTGGGACAGATTTAGTGTCCCACAGGAGCATGGGAGGGCCTCCTGAATGCTCAGCGATGGACCCGGAAGTAGACTGGAAATACCGGAGGGTTCTAATTCGATTTGGATTCGGAGATTTGGCCACAGAATTGGGCCAAATCTCCATTGAATCGAATCAGGGACTGGAGCTTCACACAGCTGTAATAATTAGTTTTAGCAGCAAGCTTCTG
>NW_005843016.1:297266-311077 GCF_000455745.1 Alligator sinensis
TCCCTAATTCACCACATCAAGCAATTGCCTATGCAAAATACACCAAATAACGCATCAAATTTGTTTTCAAGGCACAACTTATACTATACAGTACATTTTGAGAGCAGTGGAGCCAGTGTTACCACAGATGTGGGGTGTGTCCTGCAGTCATTTGGACTAAACATGTGAACAGATAAACAGGATGCATCTTATAATGTCTTACAAAGACATTAATAATGTCATTTAAAATATTCTGAGTGCTTTTTTTATCATTGCAAACTAACATCATCCCACATAAGGGACAAAGCTTTCTCTACCAACTCTGCAGACACTCCAACTTCTTCCTTGAAGGAAGTAATGGTGAGGGAAAAAATATTTTGTCATGCTTACTAATCAGCAAATGCTCAGAAGGCTTTAGATAATATTCGATTTCCAAGTTGTTCATATCTAGCATGGAAAGCTCACACTTTTCAAATCAAACACTGTTTCCATTGTAAGTGTAAGGAAATGACTAAGCAGTTTTCTAGTTAGCAAGTCAGCCAAATGTAACCTGCTGTAGGGGCATCCAAGATTTACCACCACATATTTCTTAGTTAGTTAGCAAACATCTGGTATATCAAACAAAGTATTGCTCCAAAATAAAAGAAAGGAAGAATAAGAAGTTATACAGAAACTGAATGGAAAAGTCATCGTGTTTCTGTCACTAATAGTTGTTCACATTCTTTATAAAAATTAATGTATTCATCCTTCTAAGAAAATGAAGGCTTCTGTTAATTTCCATAAGTTTCAGTTCTTTGGACTTGATCCAGCATTCATCAGTAACTAATTTCTTATGTTAAATGAGAAGTCTATATATGCCAGTTTACATGTATGTGTTAGTCCAGTGGCACTACTTTCATACATACAGTAACTTGTGCATGTATTTGCAGAACTGGGGCTCTAATGTAAGCCTGTAACTTCTTACATATAACAGAGCTCCCAATAAAGCTAGTAGGGATTTTGCTGAGTGAAGGACTTTGGGACAGAGCTAAAAATCAGAGGTATAACCACATGAAAAAACAGAGCTTTGGGATAAGAATGGTTTATTCTTTCATCTGCCTTCAGAGCACATGAAGGCTATATATAATTTGGTGGATGCTTTTTTTCCTCCCAATCCTCCTCAGTGGTTTTAGGCAGGCCATAAATTAAATAGGTATGGTATAATGACCAGGTATCAGGTATAAGATTGGGAATTTAAAAATACAGTTTAAACATTAAGTTTAACAAAGAATGTAGAATTAAATGATTTATAATGATGGGGTATATTGTGGTGCTATACTTGGAAGCATTTGAATTTGAGTACTCAGGAGAGCAACACCTCTCATTTGAATTGTTATAAGATGGGGACACATCTTAGGCACGTAGAAACATCCTTGCTGCATTTACAGCATATATTACCTTTGCCATACAAGCGTCATGGAAACTAATGAGGAGACAAAGCTCACATGGAAGTCATTTCAGCAATTCATAAAAGGACCGCTCCTTGTTCACGGCAAAGTATTCTGCATGCTGAAGACCATTTTACCCACTGTCCTCAAAACCTGCTGGTTAGTTGGCTAGCTTTGCATTTGATAATGCTAGTGTTTACTGCAAACACAGAGAAGGAGTTCTCAGCTTTCAAGCACAGGATCCCAAAAGGAAGGGTGCCAGAAAAAGAGAGTAAATTCAAAGTTTATTTATTTTGGGAAGGGAGAAATTATCCCTTTAAGCAATGGTGGTCCACATTAATGCTTCTTGGTATGTGCTCCATTGATTTATAGTAATTTGCAATTCCCACCAATATCAGTGGAAATTAGGAACCTCTATACCCTTGGGGGTCTAAGCTACATCCATAGTTGGAGCTGTGCAAATAACTGAATTTTTGGTACAACAAAAAGCTACAAACATCTTTTGGGTCAACTTGAAACAATAAAAAATCTTGGAAAAAATTTTTTTTGCATTAACCATTTAATGGTTACATTTTGGAAAATTTAAAATAAAAACTTAAAATATTTATTTAAAAAAATAATAATTCTGTGTCAAGGTAAGCAGCTAGAGAGTTGGGAGTTACAAACTAGGGAATTGAGAGTTACAAACAGTGTAACCAGTGAAGTCAGCAGAGCTATTTTTTGGCAAAAACAGTATAGGCAACTCATGATACTGAAGCTTTTGGGGCTCCCAGATTGACTCAGCAACTTGTAGGCCAAATTAACCTCTCCTTTTGGCAATAGGACTAGAGGGTGAGGCTGCTCGCAGGCTGCCTTCCTATCCAGTGCCCCAAGTAATATGGGCCCTACACAGCTGCAAAACAAAACTAGTAAGGCCAGCCCTGGATGTTAGCATACAAAAAAAAAAGTGTTTACAAAGAGATGAGATTTTAAAAGAAAGCTTGTACCAGTTTTATGTTATAGTCAAAGCTCTTCAGAAACTAATAGCTTGATTGAGTTTTAATTTAAATCAGAAACTTAAAATTAAAGCTTTTTTAGTTTAGACTCCCACAGAGTTTACATTTTCCATAGATAGGCAGGGCTAAATTGAAATAGTAAAGCATTACAGAGCTTGTGACTTGTCAGCCATAATGTAAGGCAAAGTTCAGTTCTGTGTTTCTGTGTCTCAGACTCTTGGCAGGCCTCCAAATTTTTCATCTAGCCAGAATTGGAACTTTGCCAAGTACTGTTCTTCAAATGCTTCCTTATTTTAGTCCCTAAATTGCTGACAGGGAACATTCAAACTTGTGCTTGTTTTCTGTCTTCTGGGAAAAAATATCTCGAATTGTGTGATGGCTGGTATTTGGCATACAAAATTAGTCAATTTTCCAAACACACCAAATTAATTTCTGTAATAAGCTTTGGGGACTTAAATATATTGTGCATTCTTTAAACAGAAATCAGGAGCACACTGGAGTATTAGCAAGCAGGTGAAAGACTAGATGAGCTTAATAGTACCTTGCTCCTATCTTTCTATCTGGTATGCACAACACTCTAGAGATCTGGGGCCAGATCTGTGTCTGGTGTACAATCATATAGCACTAATGACCACTGCAGGTTTGACTCTTTAGGGATTATTTACCTCTACCAAGATGCATCCAGCTCTGGTTCCCTATGTAACTGTTTCTTTTCTCTGACAATTTCACCTTACATTTCTAGGAATGTCCTTTCTTCACTGGAACCTTTTCTTTCCTTCCTTCCAGTCAGATAGAAGGGCATTTATGTGGCTGCAATAAACTGCATATACTCCACCGATTTCTAGAGGAAACTCTAGAAAGTAAAGTATCCCAAACTTTACTTTCTTTCTGGTTTAATATTTTACCTGGGAAGAACAAATACCTTGCAAGATCTAGGGCTAAAATCACTTAACCTAAATAAAACGACTTAAATTAAACCTTCCACTGAAAGCAAACTGTATGTGGTCTCTGCCTTTCCATTAGTTTAGAAGCAAAAAAATGTTTCGACCATCAAACATTTCTTTTTAAATTTTGTGAATGGCTGATGAAAAAAGCAGAGCAACATGAAAAAGAGAAAAACACGAATCCTGCCAGCCTTAGGAGGCCACTGATTCTGAGCTCAAACCTGTAAGGTGCTGAACAGTCCCCAGGAATTAACTATTCTCCATTAATTCATTTGCTTTCAAATGAGTTGCAAATATTTTAGATATTTATGAAACCAAATCCTCTTAATGGTGCACTTCCTTTTTTAATGAAAAAAAAATCAAATAAAGTTCATCTTAGTAATAAATAGCTTTTCATAAGCAAAAGTACAGTTCATGGTACAAATACCTGATTTTAATATTCCATTTCTGAGGACATGACTTTACAGTCCTGCTGCTGGTGATAGGAGATCTATTCTCGGGTCAAGAGATATAATATCTAATCCACTTTAGGTTAATACCTACCATAAGTGTAGGTATTTTTAAATCACATTCAGCTATAAACTTATGAACAGTAACATGAGACTATATAGGGTGGAACTGTCCTGTTAGGGTCAAACAATATTAAGCCAGTGGCTTAATGGTTTAATTACTTTTACAAGTTGTTGCTAATGCACGCAAACACCATTTACTCAATTCTAAGACAAGGTTTTTTCCCCCCATTTAACATGAGGTAAAAAGAACCCTTATCTTAAAATCAAGTATGAAGGCAGTAGTAGGGCAAGCGACTGCTGTGGCTCAGCCTCCAGCTGGGCAACAGCTGCAGCTGCTGCCTGCCTCCCCCTCCCGCTGCCTTTGCCCAGAGCCATCTCTTCCCTGTAGCCTCTTCAACACACCTACCCCCCCCACATAGCCTCTGTTCTCCCACTTGCCCCTCCCCTTCCCTCCTTACCTTTGCTTCATGCTGGCAGGCTCCATCCATGCTGCAGCCAGGGGCACTGAGCATAGCCCCAGCCCAGCCCCATAGCAGCAGCATGCAGCCTGCACTGCTGCTACCTGGGCTGGGACTGGGGCTGTGCTCATTGCCCCAGGCTAGAATGGGGATGGAGCCTGCCTGTGTGGAGCAAAGGTAGCAGGGAGAGAGAGGAGCAGAGATGCTGTGGGGGAGGCAGGGGGAATGAGCTGAGAGGGAACAGAGGCTGGTGGAGGGGCAGGAGAGGAAGCAGAGTCAGAGGCTGCAGGGGACTGGCATAAGCAGGGGACAAGCTGCTGGACCTCCCCACATCACTTGCCTTTCGCTGCCTGACCCCCTGCTGCAGTGCAGGGATGAATTAAAGACAGCCCTCCAATAATTAGAGGGCTGCTGCATTTCCCAGCAATACATAGAAAATTATAACAAATTTTCCAGTTTTCCATGTATAGAATCTGGTGTGGGGGGTCATCTTACATTCAGAATCATCTTAGATTTGAGTATACAGCAGGCATAAACAGTTTTTTTACACTGGGGGGTTATTTTACATTCAGGATCATCAAAAGCAGGCATGAAAAGATCAAAGGTAAATGTAACATTTTCTATACATGCCCACCTAAATGACTCGTATCCTTGTGCTTGAACAAGTGGATTGAAATTACCAACCCATCTCTTACAAACCACAGCGCAGCTATCCGAAGGTTATGACTTGCTTGATACCAACATGGTGTAACAAACTACCTGTTGTCTTATACTGGATAGAGTTTTAGATGGGCTGAACAATGGGACATCATATCATTCTCTGATTGCTAATCTCTAATGTTACTCCTGCAATTCTCCTCTAGCAAAAATGTTAGAGCCTGAGAGTTTCAAATGGAAGAACCTTCTACTATCTTCATCAGGGAACAGGTCTTAGTATACCTGATTATTGTTATTCATATCAGCCTACTGAACACTGCTTTCACACAATTTTTTTGCTGAAATCTGCCTTGCAGCATGGCTCTAGTACAATGTATTTCTTTTTATACACAGTTAGCTGATGTGGCAGGTAATTATATTCAATTTAGCATAGATGTTACAACAGTCACTTACCCTTATTTATTTTGTTTACAAGCATGAAAAGGATTTCCATCTCTTGTAGAAAAATCATATGTTTTACCAATAACATGTATAAAAGAGCATCATTAATGTTATTACCAAGATTCATTCACATTTTCTAGTACTTGTGGCTTATAAACAAGGACCTATTTCAAAGTGTATGCTGAAGCATGCTCATGTGGGCAAAAATGCCTCAGGCCTTGCTGTCAAAACATGTCTTTTTACAGCTTTTTAAAAGATGCAGCATTTGCTGTCCTCAGTATTGAGCAGTCAGCTCGGCTAGTATGGCAAGAACTGCAGCCAGGCCAGTCCTCAGACCTCTTTATTTTGACTGATTAGCACTATTGTCAATGCTAGCCAAACTAAGGCTGTGATCCTGTACAGCATTTCAAAGTATACATAATTTGAAGCATATGTATAGTCCTATTGAATTCAAATGAGATGTCCTAGTGAATTGGAGAACTCATATTTTTAAAGTTATCAGTGTGCTCAAGCACTTGTTGGATTAGAACCACAAGCAGTAGTATAATAAGTGGTGGGCACCCAGGGCACTAGCCCTGGACATCCATTTAGAGTGCACGAATAACAACTGCTTCTAATGGCCTACCAGTGCGCTGACCTGGGCTGTTAGGCAGCTGGCCATAATGTTAGACCCAGAGCTCATTGAGGTCCATGCAAGTTTCTCATTTGATTTGAATCTGGATAAAATTCATAATCTACATGTGTACAAAGCTGGATGCGCAGGCACATTCCCCAGCTCCGTTATAGCAGATGTAAACTTGCTGATCTAGGAATCTGCTAGTTTCATTTCCTTGAAGTTATTTCCCTCACCTCTATCCTTGGAAACCTGCTGTTATGGTTCAGTAGTAGAATCTTTGTCACGCGGGAGACCCGGGTTTGATTTCCGGACATGAATATAACTATAGCCATCAAGGCACCAAAAGTGCAAACTCAATCTGGCCTTTGGATTCTGTCTCAATGGTCTAGAGGAGGGATGGAAGTTTTGTGCCATCTCCACTCTAGCCTAGGCATACTCGTTAAAGGTCCTGGTGACCTCTCTCTCACACACCACGATCCAGAAGGATCTACAGATGCCTCCTATCCTTGGAAAGAGGAGAAATGAACTCAGAAAACTGAACCTCTGGGGATGTATTCGATGGGTTAACGATGAACAGTTGGCTCATTGCTCACATGACCTTCATTTTTGCCTTAAATAACATTAGTTCTTCCTTTATCTAAGCCCCCTAGAAAAATAAATAACTTTTGATAAACATGAAGAACCCAGGAGTCTAAAGAATGAAACAAAATTAAAACTTGAAACTAAAGACAAACATCTTATGCATGTAACTTTTTACTATGCCTTAATAATTTTTAAAATGCTTGAAACAATACATTAACATTAAACTAGATGGTACAGTAAAATACATTCATATGACATCTTACATAGAAGAGATCTTGCAGTTCTGTATGTGTGGACCAAATTTTACCTGTCGTGTGCACAAAGGCCATCAGAAAGCTGTGGGAAGCATGAAAACAAAGCAGATCTTTTATGCCTTCATTCTAGCTCCTCTAAAAATCTGCTCAGAAGCTTCTGTATAGATATTTTGCAACAGAAGTCCAGAAAGGATTTCTCACAGGGTAGAGTCCACAGAGCCCGGTTCACCTATTTGTGTGGGAAGGATCCTGACCAAGTCACGAGAATTTTGAACCCTTCCTCCATTCGGATTGTAACAGATCTACATACAGAAATGGCTTTTACAGTAGTGCTCACAAAATAAAGTTTTTTGCACTTGTTTGGGAGTGATGTGTGTGGTGGATCAAAACTTGACTTTTTTTTTTACTTATCTTGGGGACAAATTTTTGGGATGTAATTTAAAATTGCATATTTATGATATTCACTCAAATACAAGACACGTGTGATAATAAGATGACTGCTGCAATAATTAGATTCTATATATGGAAAATGTATAAATTTGTTATAATTTTCCAGGTATAGAATCTAATAATTGGAAGTGTGCCTTTAATTTATCCCCCTCCCAGTGCTACAATAGGGAAAATAAATGTGGGGGGGTCAAGTAGCCCCTTCCCTTTGCCTCTCCCCAGCTTCTTCCCCTTTCTCCTTACTGTCAGACTCTGCTTTCCTTGAGCACATAGAAGTAGAGTATATTTAAAAACATGGACTTTGAAATAAACATAGCTGTAGTAATGTGCATTGGACTTAGATCATCCAGAATTGATGCATTTTACCTTTCTTGAAAGCGCTGCAACTTTTAGCACAAGTACGTCATAAACACATTTTTAAACAGTACTTTAGTTTTTAAAAAATTCTCTCTCTCTCTCTCTCTATATATATATATAACTAGCTGATTTATACCCATACCAAATATCTCAAATCCACATACCCACATACCTGTTACAATGATCACACCCGTGCCCCTGTGTTCCTGCCTGCTTTCTTTTCCTTGTTTCATTTCCTTTGGGCTCTAGCTCTGATTATGAGCTCTAAAACCCTATGAAACAGCTCGTTAGTATTTACTTATATGTAGTCCAATGCCATGGTAACCCCACTGCTCAGCATTTGTGTGTACCCCAGATACTACCCCCAACAAAGGATCCATGTATTAGTTAGCTCCCACTCATAACTGGAACCGGGTGTTCTTGTCATGAGTCTTGGGATCCTCCAAAAATTTATATGCAGACAAGGCACAGGGCAACTTGATCCAGCTTCACCTCATAGAGGCAGGGTCATACTAATCATATGCACCAGGCTGAGAGAGGAGGCAGCAGAAGGATTCTGGGTGAACTGTTTGATGATGTTTGTCTGATATTTAAGACTGGTAAAGAGACAGGAATAACTGGAAATGGGAAAGAAAAGTGCAGCTCAGCTGTGGGAGTCAAGAGGAAGTAAAAATGTAGGCAATGTAGTGGGATCATTTCCATCAGAACTACAGGAAATCTACAGACCTTGATTCCCCTCACTACCTAACCCAGGGACTTTTTTCATGCTCCCTAAAATCCACAAACAAGGGAATCCTGGCAGACCCATCATATCCAGCCATTGCACCCTAACTGAGGAAATAACAGGTTTCATTGTTCAATCAACCCTAAAACTGCTTGTCACCCAAAAAGCAAGTTTTGTCCAGGACACTACAGACTCTCTACGGAAACTTAATAACATAGACCACCTTCCCAGCAACACCCTCCTAGCCACCATGGATGTTACCAGCTTTTATACCAACATCCCACACCAGGATGGCATCTAAACCTGCCTTACATATCTACAAGAACAAGATTACAACTTAGAGAATAGACCCAAAGATATTACTGACAGTATACACTTCATCCTCACACACAACAATTTCATTTTTAATAACCAACACTTCCTCCAAACCGTGGGCACAGCTATGGGCACCAAAATGGCACCACAGTATACCAATCTTTTTATGAACCACCTGGAAGAAGAATTCCTCAAGGGCTAAACCATCAAACCCTTGCTATACTTAAGATATAGTGATGACATCTTCATCATTTGGGCTGAAAACCTGCAATCTCTGACTGAGTTCCATCAGAAATCAACAAGAATCACCCCTCCATCCAACTATCTCTTGAATACTCCAGCATCAACATCTCCTTTTTAGACATGATGATCATTATCCAGAATGGTAAGATACAGACCACATTATACAAGAAACCCACAGACCAACATACATATCTGTACAGAACCAGCAATCACTCTAAGCACACCAAAAAAATTATGATGTACAGCTAAGCCCTCAGATACCGCCGAATTTGTCCTGAGGAGAGTACCCAGGATTGCCACCTCAAAAATCTCAAAAAGGCTTTCACTCAACAAAGACTCTTCTCCAGAGATAGATCACACATTTGAAAGAGCCACCTAAATACCATGTGAAGAAATGCTGCAGTACAGAAGGAAAACTCCCATGAAATCACACACCATTGATTATGACATATCACCCCTCCCTTGAACCTATATGGAAAATCTTCAAACAATTGCAATGCATACTAGAAGGAGAGCCAATTCTTAAAGAGATCTTCCCAGAGCCACCCATCCTAGCCTTCAAACAAGCACCGAACTCACTAACCTCATCACCAGAAGCAAACTTCCCATGGCCCAAAACACACTGAATGGATCCAGACCATGTTGGGGCAAGAAATGTAAAACCTGCCAACATATCTCCACCACCCCCAAAGTTACTACACCCCACAACAGAACCATCATCATTTCTGGATCTTACAGTTGCACCTCCAGAAATGTAATACATTTAATCCTATGAACCAAATGCCCTGATGGAAAATACATAAGAGAAACCAAACAACAACTGCGTGCCAGAATGAATGCATATCGGACATCTATCAAAGACAAGAATACCCAATTACCTGTGGGTACACATTTCTCACAAGAAAACCACTCTCTCCAATCTCTCAGTTTTAATTCTTAAAAGGAATTTACAAAACACTTTTCACAGATGAGCCTATGACCTTCACTTCATCAACCTCCTGGATACAAAAAGTCATGGGCTAAATATAGACATTAGATTTATGACACATTATAACCTGCCTGACATCTGACTCCTCAGGTACCCCTCCACTATTTACCTGCTACATTCATCCCCCCACCCCGGCGCGCAGTCTGTCTCTCACCCACTGACTCCTCAATTTACATCTTCACTGACAGCCTGTCTTGCATGCATACCAGCCCAGCCTCTGGCTTCTTTACTATTCACTCCATTCAGGAAGAGCACACACCAACTGCAGATGCTTCGTCAGCCTGATGAAGGGTTTTTTAATCCAAAAGCTTGCTAGGAAGAATGTTTCCAACTATTTGAGTTGGTCTAATAAAAGATATCAGATTTACCCAAAGAACCTTGTCTGCCTATGTCCTTAGACAAACACGGCTACAACCTACACCCACGTGGCAATATAGTGGCTCAATTTGACTTGAAAAAGAGTTGGTGCTGATGGTAGTTGTGCTCAATGGTCACTACTATATATCTTATTCAGATGGGCTATGCTAACCTGTCTTTGATCTTGGCTTTTTGGATAAGATCATGAATTTTTGACACCCAGGGTTGGCTCTGGTCATCTTGGTAAAGGTCTGGCATTGCAGTACCTCAGTGCCAGTGCCAGTTCCCTCCCAAGGGAATACCTGCCTGTTTAAGAGCCACACAAACAAAACAAACAAAAAAAAGTTCTCATCAGTATGGTTTGTCCAATATGGGCCATGTGTTTTATAGTCATGCTTAGTACTGGCTACATTTAATCAACTTCATAGTTGGTTTCCATCGCTGAGCATGTTTTATGATAGATAGTGTATTTAATAAGGATACCTTGTATGCAAATGTAAGACAAAGGGATGGCCCCGCATGCTGACTGGGGAAATAAAACCTGATCTTGTATTTGAGTAAATATGGTAAGCTCACAAAAGGCTATCATATTTGTACATTCCAACTTAGCATTCCAAACAGAAAGTCTCAAACAACTGTACTTTCTCTTCCACAAATGCAAGCGTCTTAAAGGTAACTGCTGTGGGTGACACATGTAATTGATAGAGTTGTTCCAAGCAATTGAGAGTTCTTACAAGGAAAAAAGTTAGAATGCTAAAGTTTAAAATGCAAAAACACATTTACAGCTTCTCCCAAATGTTCTGTAAAACATTTACCTGGCTTTTTGTTGGTAGTGGTGCATGGTAGGAAAAACCAACACGTTCCTAAAGATGGTCAGACACATTGCTTATGTAATAAGTAGGCTTGGCAGGATTCAATTTTTATTAGTAAACATCAATTTCACTTCCCACTTACAGACCCATGAAAAATATTTCTATCTTTAATAACAGAAAAGAGAGAGGAAGAACAAAAGGGAGTCACAGGCTGGAGTATAGAGGGCCAGACTCTTTATAGAGGAAAGCAGTGGGTGGCCTAATGACTTGTCAGTTAAGCTATAGATGATGGTTCAAGTAAGCTATAGATGCTGGCAAGCGGGCTGTGGGGAGATAACAAGCCACAGTGAACTCCTACCTGAATCTCAGAGGAAATGGAAGAATATTTGAGCTGGGTTGGCAGTGGCTGTGGAGTATGGCCTGCGAAGCAGTGGTGAAGAGCTCCTGAAGCCTGAGTGGGACAATTCAGCTGCAGAGAACTGGGGAGAGGCTATAAAAGGAGTGAAGTAGCCTACTGGTGAGACTAGTACATGAAGAAAAAGACTCCAATTAGAAAGGATACAAGTTTTGGTGTTTCCTTAGCCTTTTCATTGTAGGCTTTGCTTTTTTGCCACCTCAGGGGTAGAAGATCTCTATGTTGTTAATTTAATTTTAAATAATAAAAATTGCAGTAAATGCTCAACAATAAACATTGATTTTTAGCCATCAAAATAATTAAAAAAATAAAAATAGAGTTCTGCGAAGCCTAGTTATAGGATGGCAAGTTAACTTGTACTGACTAGAATCTAGTAAGCTTGAATACACACATGAGCAGGCTTGCCAGCCTATCTATCCAGATAACTATAATTGAGTGCTTATTTTGATGGGTTTGTTTGTTTGTTTTGTTTTTTAGCTATGACTTGAGAGCTTTGCACAGATCTTGGTCCCTCTTTTGATAGATAAATGTTTTATTAGTCATCATCATCATGGTCAATAACTACATGGAAAATGAACACCTTCCATTCTTGGAAATATAGGAAACCCTTGCTATTCATGGGTTCGGCATTCACGGGTTCAAATGTTCATGAATGCCAAATCCACATTTTAAATACACTTTATACACTTACAGGAGCTCCTTGGGAGCTCCGCGCTTGCTGCCACCACAATCCCACAGTTGCTGCTGCGCTCCCGCCATTGCCATGCCCCACCCTGCAGCTGCTGGGGCACTGCGTTCATGAACATAGTGCCTTATTTGCGGATTTCACCATTCGCAGGGGATATGAGAAGGTATGCCCCGCAAATGGCGAGGGTCACTTGTACTTCGGCTTCTCAAAATAAAAAAAGATTGTGTCATCAACCAGCTTTTGGCTTGTCACTCCATAATCTGTTACTTTTTGACGGTTTATTCAATTTTATGTTCTGCCATTATATGGGCAGTTTGCCTTTTTAATTAAAAAAAAAACCTGACCTGATTATGGACACAATATAACTCTCACCTTTTTAAACTGGTCTACCTTCTGTACCAATGCTGAGGTTGACTTGAATCTCTCCTCATCAACATACATATAGCTTTTTGTTAATATACAACTGTTTTATTAGCACACAGTAATACGGGCCCAGTCTATATAAGGAGACATTAGAAGAATTTTTTTTAAGTCTCAATTTTGATGACTTTATTCCACTAAATCAAAATTTAGTGACTTGCTGTTGGAGTAATAGCCACATCCTGTGGCTTGCCACTGAAAACAATAATTATCTTTGTAAACATGATGTGCAAAAATACAGGAAATAATACTAATGATTATAGCTCTGTGTGTGAAGCCTGGTTAAATAGACACAGACATAGATTATTATGCAGCTTTGTGGTGTTGAAGATTCACATGTTTATCACGTGAATCATTTGTGACATCTCTTCCTCTAGTCACAGGCATGGGAGTTCCACATTTAAAGCAAGAAAACTGCTTGTATTTAGGAGTGGACTACTATCTGTCTCATGTCAGTTTCACATGAGGGTTTTAAAGCCACTTTAGTACTTCTAGTGTTTTTAAATGGGCTGAAATACAGTTCTTAAAATAATCTGTACTTGTATGATACATGGTTGGGAATTTCTAATAGTGACTTGCAGTCCAAGAGTGCTTTCCAGATGAGGCTCTGTTTTATAAACATGACTTAATTCATATTTTTATCAGAAAAAACCTTTTTAACAGAGAAAACTACTTCAAAATCTTCAAAAGAAAATAGCTGTCAATTGATGGCATGGATTCACAGAAATTCATTTTGGGAAAGAACTAGAGAAGTAATTCACATTCCAACCAAGGCAGCGTTTCTTTTGTTTTTACAATACCACATTCTTAATTAGATCAGTTTTAAATAGCTGAGTGATATTCTTATGTAACTTACACTTTCATCCTCAGCTGTCACGCCTTTGTTATGTCTTTGAGACAAATTATTTTTATGTGCATCTTTTGCACTTATACTAAATTGGCGGCTGTATAAATGTGTCTTCCACTGAGTACATTGAATACATATGTGATTCTTGATTTAAATGGCTAATTAAAATTCTTAGTTCAAATATTAATAATACAGATAAACTTTATTTATTATTATTGTTTACATTATATTGCTAACAGTAGACCTGAGGCTATAGTTATGTTGACTTTGTTGATACAAAGTTGATTCTGTAATCATCCACAAGCAGATAACAATCTATTTTTTTTAAGCATG
>NW_005843016.1:311087-314700 GCF_000455745.1 Alligator sinensis
TGAATTGATTCCTTAATTGAAAAATGTTGCTTTTGCAAAACATTTGCAAGTTCCCAATTATGAATATGTATTTTTCAAAATCTCAAACAATTCTGCAAACTTATATGAACAATGTGTATTGTTTCTGTTTCCTAAAAATAATAAGAAAGGCAAAATTCATTGTAAAATGAATTCACATAACACTATTAAGAATAGCTATTACACTTATTTGTTGTTTCTAGGTACTATGTTTGTTCATACAGAAATAAGTGACAAAAACTATAGCTACCTATTTAACTATCCATGTATATATTTCCAGAAATTTCAGATCTCCATTTGGGCTCATCTTTAAAACCTCTTCAGATTGTCTAGATATTTGAGAAGGGGAACAAAGGAAACAGTTGGACAGGAGCTGCAACAACAGTGACTGAATACCATTTAGGAAAAGAGATTTTCTTTTGAATGTTCCTAGCAAGAAAGCTGGAATAAAGGGACATATTTCCATTCTTGCAACAGTAAAAACAGGTCAGGTGGACTGAAGATCAATGGGTTTATCTTCAGGACCACACATTCAGAATAGTAAAAGTTATACATTTAAACAGCCTTCATCTCAAACAGAATCATAGGAAGGGAACAATGGATTAACAGTTTATTTTCTTTATCTGTAGTTGCTTGTTGCATCACATTAATGGTTAATGGAAGTTGTTCCCAATATTTGAGATTCATCCTCTGCATGTAAATCTTTTATGCCCTCAGCTGCTTCTGTAGAGGTTTTCTTCAGATTTTGGGACATTTTCACAGGTGAGTCTAGAGAAGTCCAAAGAATTAAGTGAAGTTAGTGTAAATTACACTTTCTTCCAGACTCCTCCGCTACCTCTAGATTTAGAGTTATTTGTTTACACTTCCATAGACTCACAGAGCCAGATACAGAGACCATATGTAAGCTATGCCCCCTTTATACTCAACCCCCTTTGCTATTCATATTTCCCAACCCCCTTTGCTATTCATATTCCCCTACAACTAAGACTGCCTAAAAGCAGTGTACACTCCCTCTGCCAGTATCAGAGGGGACTCTATTTTGGTATTCATTTGCACATTGAGGGCTCTGAAGAAGATGCAAACTAAAGTACCTTTCACCCTAACAGACTGTAAGGGAACCTGAGAACAAGTACAAAATAGAAGTTAAAATAGCATCCCTGGAATTGTTTTCAAATGGAAGGAAGACTTGCTGCTCTGCCAGCTAAGATGGGGGTGGGGAGGAAATCCTATTCCTATTGCATACTGGTGCCTGAAATTCTTGTGCTGCTCTTTGAATTTCTAACCAAAATCCAGAAAAGAGAAGTCTCTGTCACAAAATAGGAACTCCCTACTTGAGAGCACGGAGGCGGAAAGGGATCTTGGTGTCATTATTGACTCCAAGATGAACATGGGCCGACAATGCGAGGTCATGGTTGGCAGGGCTAACCGGACCTTGTCGTGCATCCACAGGTGCATCTCGAGTAGAGCCAGGGAGGTGATCCTCCCCCTCTATGCGACGCTGGTCAGGCCGCAGCTGGAGTATTGTGTCCAGTTCTGTGCGCCCCATTTCAGGAGGGATGTGGACAACATGGAGAGGGTCCAGAGGAGGGCCACCCGCATGATCCGGGGACAACAGGGCAGACCCTACAGTGAGAGACTGAGGGACCTGAACCTATTCAGCCTCCACAAGAGAAGGCTGAGGGGGGACCTGGTGACCGTCTATAAACTCACTAGGGGGAACCAGAAGGGTTTGGGGGGAGATGCTGTTTCCCCTAGCCCCCGCTGGCATAACAAGGAGTAATGGGCACAAGTTGATGGAGAGGAGGTACAGATTGGACATCCGGAAAAACTACTTCACAGTTAGGGCGGCTAGGAGCTGGAACCAACTTCCAAGGGAGGTGGCGCTGGCCCCTACCCTGGGGATCTTTAAGAAGAGGCTGGATACTTACCTGGCTGGACTCATTTGAGTCCCATTTTTGTTTTTAGGGTGTTTTTTTTTTTTTTTCCTGGGGTTGTGGGCCCGCCCTGGCGGGGGGTCGGGCTAGAAGATCTATTAGGTCCCTTCCGACCCTGTAACTATGAAACTATGAAAACTATGAAAATCTTTCAATTTTCTTTTCTAACAAAAACCCAGTGGACTACATTATCCACAAGAACACAGTTTTCAAGGAATTTGGTTATATCTTCCCCTTTTAATCTTTTTGTCTGAGGCCAAAACATGGGTGACTGGTGCCGCCTTAGTCAGGGCCAGCACATGCTCCCCCAGTGATCAGTCAGCAACTAGGGGGAGGTCACCCTGCAGCCAATCTTGCTGACTTCTGGGAGTGTAATGGTGCTCTGGTCCCTGGTCGGTGCTTGCAGGGGGGAGCACTGGCGCTCCTGCCTGCCCCCCCTGCCCATCATCTAAACAGTGAGTGCAGCCAGTCAGGGGGTGCACCAGTGCTCTCACAGAGTGAACATGCACCTGCCATGTACCCTCTATGGGTCAAAATCTAATATTATTCTACCTGATTATATGTCAATGTACACAGAGTAGGACTGTAAGGAAATTCAAGACAGTAGATCTTAAAGAATGAGGCATACATTTGGGGCTTTCTCTGTTTTGAAGATTTTACATTTGCTTTTCCTGTCTTTGTTTTCTTAATCTTAAATAAATGTTGTCTAGACTAAAAGTGCACTTTGTTATGTCAAATAATGCTTCATCTAACTGAGACTGAGTTGACAGTAGGACATGATGAAGAGGCTGCTATATGGGAAGAGAATAACTAATGATTGTCTATTTGCACATTTCTTTTTGGGGTATTCTTGCAATTCCTAGAGTCTATAAGGGAGTATAAATCTAGACAATTTACAAAGGCTGCAACAACAGCTATTATCTCCCATATTTTATCTAAGGGGTTGTTCTCTCCTTTCCACGATATTTTTAAGGCAGATTTAGCTTTAAAAAAAAAAAGAAGTTTAAGAACACATATCAAAATATCACAGGACTGAAAAAAGGGCATTTTATTACTCAATACTTGTTCTGCTTTTTGTGGTTAGCAGAAACTGACTTTCTCTGGGAAGATTCTGAAAACTGCTAAGCATAAAATTCTCATTTTGTAACTGGTCAAAGCCTCAGACTATTTGCTCTGTCAGCTTTTCATAGATTCATAGATGTTAGGGTTGGAAGGGACCTCAATAGATCATTGAGTCCGACCCCCTGCGTAGGCAGGAAAGTGTGCTGGGTTCAGATGACCCTAGCCAGATGCCTATCTAACCTCCTTGTGAAGACCCCCAGGGTAGGGGAGAGCACCACCTCCCTTGGGAGCCCATTCCAGACCTTGGCCACTCTAACTGTGAAGAAGTTCTTCCTAATGTCCAATTTAAATCTGCTCGCTGCTAGCTTGTGGCCATTATTTCTTGTAACCCCTGGGGGCGCCTTGGTGAATAAAAACTCACCAATTCCCTTCTGTGCCCCCATGATGACCTTATAGGCAGCCACAAGGTCGCCTCTCAACCTTCTCTTGCGGAGGCTACAAAGGTCCAGGTTCTCTAGTCTCTCCTCATAGGGCTTGGCCTGCAAGCCCTTAACCATACGAGTGGCCCTTCTCTGGACCCTCTCCAGGTTATCCACATC
>NW_005843016.1:315383-325664 GCF_000455745.1 Alligator sinensis
TGATAATTTTTTCAAAGACTTTGCCAAGGATGGAGGTGAGACTGACTGGCCTATAGTTGCCCAGGTCCTCCTTCCTCCCCTTCTTGAAAATGGGGACCACATTGGCCCTTTTCCAGTCCTCTGGGACTTGATCCGTGCGCCACGAGCGTTTGAATATTCCCGCCAGTGGCTGTGCAATGCCGTTGGCCAGTGCCTTCAGCACCCTCAGATGGAGCTCATCCAGGCCTGCCGACTTAAAGGCCTCCAGGTTCTGACTCTGCACCATCTCAGGGTCTACGCATGGTAGTCTGGCGCCTTGCTGCTGCGTGTCTACAATCCCAGTGAGAGACTTGTCTTGCCCTTCGCTTAGAAACACTGAGGCAAAGAACTCATTGAGGAGTTCAGCCTTGTTCCCCCTGTCTGTCACCAATTGCTTCTGCCCATTTAGTAGGGGTCCTATTCCTCCCTGGGCCTTCCTTTTACTCCCTATATATCTAAAAAACAATTTTTTTGTTATCCTTAACTTGGGATGCTATCCTCAGCTCCATGGTATTTTTGACCCGTCTAACTGCCTCCCTACAAGTGTGAGCAGAGGAGGTATACTCCTCTTTGGTAATCTCCCCCTGTTTCCACTTTTTATGTGCCCCCCTTTTGGCCTGTAGGCTGCCCTGGATTTCTCTGGTCAGCCAAGGAAGCCTCCTGGCCCCTTTCCCTCTTTTTCCTCGCATCGAGATTGCTAGCAGAACTTTTATTCAAGTTCTGCTAGCAACTTCGAGGTGAAAAGCACTGACTTGCGACCAGTTCAATAATCAGGCATGTTAACTTTGTTTTACAATCTAAGGAATAAAAATGATGTTTCTTCCATATGATTTTTGGTTTTGAGAATAGGATAATGGCAGAAATTCAGTATGTTTTTCAGTTGTCACTTTATAAAAAAAAAACTTGCATGGCAAAATGTGACACATCATGTTCAAGGAACTAAAACTGCAAAGTAATTGCCTGATTTAGGTAACTCTCACAAATTGTAGACCATGCTGTGAATCTTTCCCCATGGACTCTATTTGTCCTAAAGGCAAACACTTGTCCAGGGTCTTTAATATGATGTGTATTGGAAATGGACTAATTTGGATATTTTTTGGTTTGCTAGTTACATTGTCCATTTCAGAACCAGAATTTAATGTAAAATAAGACAAAAATAAACTATGACTGTATTGGAAATATTTCTAGTATACATATGGAAACTGCTTATTTTTCTGACTATAGGAATATCCAATTACAGAGAGTAGATTGTCTGTCTAGGCAAACTGAATATTTATTTATCCCTGTTCATATACATGAATGTGTAGGTGGCTTTTTCTATCTCTCTCAACATCCCTCCTCACTTTTCCTTTTCTAATGATCCCTTCCAAAACATCATCCATTAATGGTGCTGCAAAGACATAGCTGAGGCTTTCTTTTCAAATGTTGCATCTATACCATGTCATGCATGTTGTGATATTGTAGACCAGTGGTGTCAAACTTATCTCGGTCTGCAGGCCATGTGGATGGTGTGGGGCCAGGGCAAAGGCCAGATGAATGGTGTGGGACCAGGGCAAGGACCATGTGAATGGTGTGGGATGGTTCTGCTGCCCAAGCTGGGTTGGGCCCATGCAACTGCCATCATACTGGTTTCAGTGCCTTCAGTGCCCACTCTGGGCCCTGTACTACATGTGGTGCCTGACCTAGACTGGCTGAAGCAAGTGCCACAGCTAGCTTTTGTCCTCAACCAGCCAAAGCAGGCACTGCAGGTGCTGGATCCAGTGTGACAATGGAAGAGGGTGGTGGGGGATCCTGGACTGGCCATGCATAGGTGCTTTGTGCATCGTGGGTCCCAGGCCACTGCTCATGGGGCTGGTTTGGCATCAGGGGTGGATGATGCAGCTCTGGTCCATATCTTTGACACCTCTGCACTAGATAAGCTCTTCAGCAGCTTGCCAGATATCTGCAACAAATAAGAATAGGACTGCATGGTAGCATCGACTGACTGCAAAAAATCACTCCAGAACATACAACTTTAATGAAATAGATAATCATGGTAAGAAGAATTAACAGCTTTCATATTTTCTATTGTAATTATTTCACAAGTGCCCTGGTATGCTCTGTTCTGTGTAACATAGGATAAAAACATGGGGTGTTGGCAGATGTACAGCTCCCTGGTGTAACTCATAGTGCTTTACAGGAAGTGCCATGAGTTAGAATGACACCCTGCCCCCAACCCAACAGATATTTGCTGTTAGGTTGGGGGTGGGGAGGGAGAGGGGGAGAAAAAAAATCAAGCTCCATTTCTGAACTGATCCAGCAAAGGAGCTTCCTGCTTGCAGCCTCTCTCCTCTAGCCCTGCACCCCTCTCAGCTCTGGTGCTGTCTGTAGGAAGGAAAGGAGGAGGGGAGAGGGGTTTGCCCAACCAGAGCTGTAGGAGGAGGGGTTGGGCGGGGGGCTGCGAGGCAGAGTGGCTCCAATCCATCTGCCCTCCTAGCTCAGGCCAGGCAAATCCCAGTCCACAGATCTCCCCGCCCCTTTCTCTTCTCCCCCCTGACTTCCTGCAGACAGCTCTGAGGGCAGGACAGGGCTGCATCACCCTAGCCCTGATTGTTCGCAGGGATTGACAGAAGTTCCCTAAGACACTCCACTTTGGAGCACCTCTATCTGATCCTTCATCAAATGACTGTTAATTTGTCCCATGATCAGCCACTTTCAAAGTGCACTGCAGCTATACACATGTATCATGGCATGGCTGCAGACTGCTTTTAGGGAACTGATTGCGCAACAAATGTCACTTCTGTCAGAGCCTGTGGCAGCCACTCCTAAACACCTGAAAGCCAAATCCAAGTCATTCTCACATGTGCTCAAATGTCACATAAGCAGAAGTTGGGTGCCTAAACTCACAAAATGTGATTTAGATCAACCCCACCTCAGTAGCTGTGACCTATAACCATTAGGCACCTTGATTTTGGCCTAAAAAATTACCTTGGTGTCTTTGCTTTGGCTCAGATGCATGTTCAGAAACAATTCCAGCATGAATGACGCATGCCCCTGGCGACTGGGGGGTGGGGGGTAGCAGTGCTGGCAGCAGTGGGAGCATGGAGGCAGTAAGTGGGGAGCAGATGCCACTGGTGCTGTCGGCAGCAGGGGTTGGGGTGGCAAGCACCGACCAGTGGCGGCAGCATCAGTGCTGGCAGCATCGGTGGTGGCCAGTGGTGATCACTGGCCACCCGCAGATGCCACTGGTGGTGTTGGCAGTGAGGGGGCAGGTGGGGAGTAGCGACTGCCCGCAGGTGCCACTGACAGTGTTGGCAGCGCCTTTTCATAGGGGGTGCATCACCATGCTCAGGAGGTGCACGTGCACCCGCGTGCACCCCCCTACGTGTCGCCAATGAATTCCAGATCAAGCACCTACATGCCTGACTCCCACTAGGTTCCCAGTTGCCACAGCTGTCTGTTGTTTAACCAATAAGTGTGAAATGTAAAAGGCAACCAGTCCTAGCAACAGGGACTGAAAAAGGCTACAACAGACATGTTGCCTTTTGCTTGTTTCCGTTCTGGTCCATGAGTCTTGGCCACATAATAGCTCTGCTTCAATAAGGTCTACCTACACATGGCTTAGTCCCAGGATTGGGCCCATGTCTGAGTGTGTCCCCATACACAACATCGACAATATTGCTGTATTAGTAACAGGAATGAAGGTAGAAAAAAGGCGTTGGGAAGCAAGTCGTAAATTGACTTGAGCTTTGTTAGTAGATGGGATTTATGAATGCAGAGATACAAAGTACAGCAATAATTAGGTACCTAACTACCCTGAACAGTTACTTGCAAACTACAAACAGAAGCCCAGAGTTAGTTATTTGTTGTCATTTAGGTACTCAATAGCTTTTTAAGCCCTTAAGAGCTATCTGTTGAAAGATTTACAACAGTATGCAAATACAACTGTTTGTCCATTAAGGAATTTGTTCAGTGAGGTATTTGCCAAATATTTAGCCCTTAAATAACTCCAACAATTTAAATGGAAATATTTGCATGCTTACATTTAGGCGTGTTCTTAACTATGTTAATCAGTGTATGAATGCACATATTCTTTCATAGGCATGGAATGCAAATACATCTTTTTGAAAATGTGTTATTTAATGGATTTACAATGACCTATATGCCTAATCTCTTCGATTATCCCCAGTTAAAGTGCAAGTAGGAAACACAGAGGTTATTTGCGTGTACCTATTGGCCACATTTGTTTTGATACTACAT
The DNA here is from genome assembly GCF_000455745.1 of Alligator sinensis. NCBI lineage: Eukaryota > Metazoa > Chordata > Crocodylia > Alligatoridae > Alligator > Alligator sinensis. Next base: position 319,641 of record NW_005843016.1, read on the forward strand.
ACATTTGTGCATGCAACAAATTTATGCACTTGTAGTGCCATTAATATAGACTATTATGGGTAAAATTACTAATTGTAAGCGTTTGTCAGGGCTTTAATTTTATAACTGTAATGGTATTTGGGGTGTTCCAGAAACAGAGATTCAAGCAGTTATCTGGATCTTGTTAACGAATAAAAATGGACAAATCGAAACAGAATGGATTTTGTGTTGCAGGATAGAAGAATAAATTGATGCAACATGCACAACCATGTTTAACTTCCTAAAAACTATAAAAGCAGACAAAGCTAGTTGGCCATGTTAGTCTGAAGTTAGGCAGAAAGCAGGACGATGGCACCTTACAGAGCAGCTTGTTCAGAGAAGCATGAGCTTTCATAGGTTGCAGCCTACTTCCTCAAGTGTTATGAACAGAGCATAGCATGAATGAAGTAGGCTGCAGCCTATTTAATTGGATCTCAGTCCAGTGTATGAATCACAGGAATTCAGAAATAGTAGGCAATTTACTTTAAATATCATGGACGTAACAAGAATGTATGGAGGACAGTTTCCTAGTAATTTCACTGGGGTAAAGGGCTAAACACTGGATGACTTAAAAGCAAGAATACCTCCAAGTCATGTTTCCAGTTTTATATTACTGATATTATTTGTACCCTGGTAGAGAACACTATTGCCACAGTATGACAACACAGGGATTCAGCAAAAAGTGCTAATTTACTAAACCTCACTAAGATGACATACTATAGAAGAATATGCTAATAATTGTCTTGCTCTACAGAATATATCATTTCATTTGTAATTGTCATATATTTCTTATTAAGGTTTGAAACATTTGTTAGATTATTTTTCCCTAACTTTTTATTCTGAACATTTCTCTTAGGTTAGCCTATGGGTGCTTTAATTTCTTTTCATATCATATCATTTCATATCATGAGTCATAACCATGGAATAATACTACTTACATGAGGGTGCTGCATTTTACTCCCCAGCTACCCTAACTGCTTCCAAAACTATGTTTGTTTCTTTGAATTTGTCATACCTGTAAAGGTTGTATACTATAAAAATAATTAAATTAAGCATATTCACCTCTATATTGGGCATATTACAACATTCACATAAGTTACAGACATAAATGATCCATCTTAGCTCTTCTAATCTTCAACTCAGGAAAAAAGTTCATTGCCGCATCCTCAAGGAAGCTTTTCCAATATTCAAGCTAAATTTTCCCTTCTTCGTTTTCATTACATGGCTCCTAGCCATACACATCCTGCGCTAAATAATTCCATTTTCTTCTTGGCACTCAGCTACTATTGTAATAGAAAATTTCATAACTAGGTTGAAATGATAAATATTAGCAATCTTCATGTATTTGAAGGATTGGTGACTTCAGGGAGTTAACAAATCTGCTTAACCCAGAGCTGAATTTAACCCTGAAGAGAGAAAAGCCTTGTTAGGTCATGAACCAGAGGTTCTATCAGTTTTATTAGTTTGTTTGGGAAATTTTTTGCTATAACTGAAATAATTTTATAACTGAATAAGCATATGAAACCATCTTATATTAAATATTTATTTAAAATATTAAGTACATGTCAAAAAGCAAAGGAAAAAATGTTGAATTGTTTGATTAATTTTTCTTCCATTTTATACCCTAATAGGGGTTAGTAATGTATAGCCTGCAGCTGAAAGGGTGGAGGGGAGGGAACATATGAAAGCAGCAACTTGAGGTCTTCTGCTCTGTGTCCTTTTCACCAAATTTGCTATTCACCATGGCTTTCAACTAGTTGTAACAAGGACAAGGAAACTGGTTGCCCATGGTAGCAGCAACCTCCAGCTGCTGTCAATATGATTTCATGGCTTCAATGGCAAATATTAGTTTTGTGCTTCCCCTACCTCCCACCAGTGCCCAGGGCTGCTGCCCCAGATGCCTCACCCTACTTAAGCTACTACTTTTGGCAGCACCCAATAAGTGGAAGGGAGGCACAGAGCAGGGAGGAGATCAGGGCAGCAGGGGACTGGTGGAGGGTGGGGGACTGGCAGCCCATGGCAGCAGCTGGTTACAGGAATTTGGCTTGCTGCTCTAGAATGTTTCTGAACCCCTTCCTATTATATGGAGGCAGTATATAATGAGCATCATTTTTTCACAGCCCATAAATCTCAAACATATTTTCTATGTACACACTGAAAACTTTTGTATCTTTCTTTGGGAGTGTACCTTGTCTATCTTTGTAACCATGAATCCCAGTAAAAATATTTTACCATTTACTAAGGCTCCAATTTAAAGGCCAATTTGTTGCCTATGCATGTAGAAAGCTATATATCAAATGGCACTTCCACCATATGGAGGGTGAAGTACCATAAGCCAGTGGTATGTATTTGTTATAGAACCCTCTGACTACCAGTCTCGCAGCCCACAATTACAGGGGCGTAGCTCTTAACTCAAGTTGTAGCAGCAAGAATTTGTTACCTCAGGAGTTTCACGGGGTCAGTTTCCTGTGCTAATGAGGAGGTGGCTGTCACAGTAGCCTGCCACAAAGAACTCGTTACAGGGAGAGGACGGAGCAGAGTTCTGATTACCCTGTACTGCACACAGTCCCTAACCAGCCAGCCCTCACTTAGAACTGTTGGGAGTTCCAACAGTCAGATATCATCCTCATTTCTGCACTTCTTTCTCGCTGGCTCACTAAGTTCCTCTTTTCTTCTACTGCTTTTGCCTGTGCTGCCAATCACTGAGTCAGCTTGCTATTTATGAGCCTATGCAGATTCATTCATGATTGTTTAGTGAATTAGCCAGAGATTTTGTTTAAAATGTATTTTCTTGCATCATCAATATTCCTACCATTTTGCAAATCCTGGAGTTGCAGAAGGTCTCAAAAACATTCTTTGCTTGAAAGTTTCAAAATGATTCCTCCTAAGACAGCTACAGTTCTTAAAACCATCCCTTTTAGGACCTTGTCTCCACTTCTAAATCTCAGGGGGAGTGATGCTTATGAATGGCATATTAGGTCTTTGCACAGTACTGCTGGACTATTTTGTTTTTAAATATGTAAATGTTTAATTGCTGCTTGTATTATTTTGTACAATTGATACTTTACAACACAATTAAATTGAGCCAGAGATATGCAAACAGTAGAGAAGATTTCCTATTCCTCCTTCCATACTTGCTAATAAAATTGTTCCAGTCACAATACATTATTCAGAGCCCAAATTATCTTGGAATGTTTTCCAGACCAATTCACTGGCAGTCTGTTTTATATAATTTCCAGAACCCCTAGTAGTCTGTACTCTGAACTGATTTCTAGCTGCACCAGAACCAATTGATTAATAAGTTATAGCCTTTTGTGTCCTTTTGATATTCTTTTGTGCACTTTTAGTCCCTTGATATACGAGATTACCTAGTCTTTTCCCGACATCATGTGAAATCTGCTAACGGTCACTGGCATAGATTTATACTTCAGTAAGCATGAGATCTAATGCTCTCCAGGCCAGAAATAATACTGTTGCAAATGAGGGAGGAAGTGCTGAACAAAATTTCCATTCACAACATGTTGGATAGTTTCTCCCAGATCCATCCTTATTTTTCCACCATGCTGGAGGGGAAAAGGGTTCTTTCAGTATGTGGTATGCTATGTCTTAAGTTTTTAGACACCAAGGTCCGGATAAGTACTGTAACTAAGGAAAGGCAACCAGGGCAACAGTTCCCGGTGCCACTGTTGGCGGGGGGCATAAGATAACCATGACTACAGCAGTGACCAACCATACTGCTGCAATCAGTGGCATGGCAGCCAGTGCTGGCATTGCATGGTTGCACAAGGTGCACCTCTGGTCCAGATACTTTAGTCTTACAAGTGCCTGAACATTTTACAATCCCATACTCTTTTGCATCTTATGTTTTCAAAGTGACATTGATACAGTTATTAGTCTCTATGAAACTGAATGGAAGAGACAGAAGAAAGAGGAGAGTAGGAAAAAATTGGCATATTTCTTTATATTGGAAATTTTGATCAAAGCTCATTACTTGACTACTTAACTGGTACAACATACATAGAATAGTTTGCTCCTTTCTTGATTTCTGATAGTTTCTGTAATTCTAAAATAAAACAAAACAACCAATATCATTTGCTTTTAAACCTGGACTGTGAAAAATGTTCTTCTAATCCCAAAGTTACCACAAAAAAGTGGTTTCCTTTCATTGCTAACTACAGAACAAATAAAGACCTATGGAATCAGGATTATAGGAAAGTGCCCTTTTTAGAGTAAATAGAGTAAATACAACAATATGGTTTGTATTGTAAGCTGCAATACAGTTTACAATAGTAAGCTTAGAATAGTTGCACTGCATCTCATTCTTGGACTGAGTCACCCATTATACCCCATATTTGGTGTTTGACAGGTTGCAAGATGCATACAAATTTTGGAAAGGATTCAGCCTTACAGTATTTATTTAGAACACTTATTGGCTGCATTTAGCCCTATGCAAGTAATAGTTTATACCTAGCCACCATCAAATGCTGTTTAGTCCCTTTATAGTAGGGGCCATGCACCACACCCATCACCAGTAAAACTCACATCTCCATCTTGAGTAGCCTCTCTCTTGCCCCATTGATGATGCACAGAAAGAACAAGACTTGATACTAAATAAAACAATTAGAAGTATCATCTATCCACTTGTAAAATGAATGAACTTGATACAAAGTCATTGAGGATGAATCTTGAACTCTATGTTCTTTTACAGTCTCTGTGCTGAGAGTATGCCTTAAAGTATGCCTTAAAAACTAGTCTGTCTCCTTTGGATATTGTCCACGTCTAGAATCATAGGCATTACACATATGGGATAAGGACTGAAATTACACAAACTGGTTTAAGTGATCAGGAACTGGTTTAAACTTGTAAAAGAACAGAAGTTCAGTGCATTTAAACTGCTTTCAAAATGGCTGAAACTAATTTAAAATAAACGTGGATTGATGTAATATCAGACTTAACTGATTTAGGTCAAAATGGGTTATGGAACTTCTGTCCCAGATCCCCTCCCAGTTCAACTTAACTCACAGTCCTCCAGCATCGCAGGACAAATTACAATGCAAACTAATTTTCAGAGCTGGGCCTATGAACTGCACTTCATCAGCCTCTGAGGTAGTAGGTAAAAAATTGGTTTGCATTGTAATTTGTTCCTTCTCAGGATCAGGCCTGAGAGACTGGAGGCAGAGTGTGTTTTTTGGTGAGGAATGTGCCCCTAAAAGGTAGTTGGGTTTTGTTGTTTTTCATAGATTCTGGTGTGCAGTTTGTGGGGGTACTGAAGATAGTTGGCAGGTTTTGTGTTTTGAGCTGTAGGAGGTTGGCTTCAGTTCTGGTGATGAGGTTAGGTGCTTGTTTGAATGTACAAACTACTTTCCACTTTTCAGAGCTGGGCCTATGCACTGCACTTCATCAGCCTCCTAGGTAGTAGGTACAGAAACTCATGGACTCAGTATACACAGTGGAGTTCTGGCACACTGTGACCTGCTGGACATCTGACACCCCAGGCACCTCTGCACTTTTACCTGCGCTGCTACATCCCCCTTCCCAGCCCCGACACCTCCATTTCCGTTTTCACTGACTGGCTTTCTTGCCTGCATTGTGGGCCAGGCCAGCCTCTACTATTCCTTCCACCCAGGACCAACTGCAGGTCCTTCCTCAGCCTGACAAAGGGGTTTTCAACCCTAAAGCTGGCTCACTGGGAGCCTCACAACTGCGCTGTAACCAGCAAGCATCAGGCCTGTCAAAGACATGACAGGTCCGGGCATTCCCCATCCAGGACTTTGTGCGTGTGTGCGTTAGCTGGAAGTTATGGTGCCTCCTACCCACCTTTCACCAGGGGATCATTGGTCCTGGCGTTTACAGGGCTGCTGTGCCGCCAGCAGTCCCATGAGTTCTCCCTACCCTGGCACGGTCCAGTTTTAGTGGTCATGCCCAGGACCTGGGGCCTCCTCCTTCCCCATAGCCCCATTCCCATACCTCCAAGTTCATCCTGACAGAGAAATGAGCTCAGCAGGA
>NW_005843016.1:325815-328249 GCF_000455745.1 Alligator sinensis
AGCGCAGCAGGAACATGTTCTTCCCCTTATGGCTGGTGATGCAGTTAGTACCCGCTCCAGCTGAGAGCGGAGCATTACTTAGCTTTTAAAAAATTAAAAAACGGAATTTGGCGCAGACGGAGTGAGGAGGGTGGCACTCAGTCCATCTGCAGGTGAAGCTTGGGGAACCCCAGCAGTGGGAGTTTCACCTTTAGGAACACCAGCTGCTCCACCAACATAGGATCCAAGCAGGTGCGGTGGGGTGTGACAACATCCCCAGCGATGCTGAACACTTTCCTGCTTGGAACACTGGTCGGTGGACAGGACAGGTGTTGCTGGGCAACCGTGGCCAGATCCTGCCACATCTGCCTGCAGTTTACCCAGTAGGCCAAGGGGTCACTGTCCAGTGGCTCCACATGCTCAGCTAGATAGGTAGCCACTGAAACCTCAGTGCTACCTGCCTGACGCTGGGGTCTGGTGCGTTTAGACCCCAGCATTGATGCCATGTCCATGGCCCACATTGGCAGTGACTGGTGTGGAGGAGGCTGGCTGGTGCTGGTGCCGGTGCCGGCACCAGTGCTGGCACCAGTGCTGGGAGTGCTGGCACGGGAAAGTGGATCCCCCTCTTCCACATCCCCTCATCTCTGCACTTTGGCCTCCCTGACTTTGTTCACCAGCACCTGCGTCCAGTGATCAAGGGTTTTGGGGCTGCCAATGCATATACTCCCCTTCACCCTTGGGTCACACATGCCTGCCATTATGTGGACCATAGTGGACCACAAGGGATCCAGCCATCTCCTGATGCCCTCCTTCAGCCGCCTCACCAGTGCCCGCACATCTGGTGACAGCAGCCTGCCCCAGCCAGGGACACTGATTCCCTGGAACTTCTCCATTTGGTTCTCCAGTTCCCTTACTAGGGGGATCACCTGGCTGAGGAGGGCATCGCCAGTGCTATGGGTCTCGGTGACCTTAAGGGCTTGAGGACCACCAAGATCTGGGAGATGGTACCCCACTCAGCTCTGTTCAGGGGGGCACTGATCCCAATCTCCCCAAGCAAGGCCATCTCATGCATAGCCTTCCATTGCTCCACCAGCCTTTCCAGCATCAGGGATGTGGACTCCGCCAAGTCTCCACATCCTGTATGATGCTGTGCTGCAGGATTCTCAGCTCTGCCTGCAGCATCTTGCCCCCCCTTGATGCTGCAGTGGAAGTAGCCCACCCCCTGCCTGCATTTTGAAATCAACTGGCTTGTAGCAGTACTGGTGGCAGTGCCATCACCAGCAGCCCTGTCCCCCTCCAAGGCATCCCTCACTATTAGGTGCAGCTTGTGTGCCACACAGCGGATGCCAACAAGGTTAGCATCATGGACAGCCTTCACCATATTGACCCCATTGTTGGTGACCATGAACCCGCAGGTGAGCTCAACCTGCCCAATGAGCCACCCCTGCCTGCACCATGTGGCTCAGGGACCCCATGATCTCTCTTGTTGTGTGGGACTCATCTAGCACCTCGGCTTGCAGGAGAGCCCACTAATGGCCTGACATCGCACCAGTGCTCTGTGAGGGAGAGGTAGGTGTAATTGCCACCCCGGCTGCTCCAGATGTCAGAGGTGAAGTGCAAGGTTACCTGTGGCCCTGCCTTGCGCAGCTCCTCCCTCAAGTACTCCCTGCATGCCTCATACAGGGAGGGCAGCACCACCCTGCTAAAGGTGGCGTGTGTGGGCACTTCGTAAAATGGGGCCAGAAGTGCTATGAACTGCCTGAACCCTGACCACTCAACTAGGGAGAAGGGCTGGCTATCTAGAGCAAGCATCTCCTCAATACTCTGGGTGATCTCGCTCGCCTTGGGAATGCACCCCCCTTTCTGTCCACCTTTCCTGCACTGGTCCAGGGTGGCCTACCTCTGCTTTGGGGGTAAGGGAGCTTTGGAGCAAATGGGGGACGTCCCTTTCGGCACACTCGCGCTGGTGCCAGGCTGAGCAGGAAGAAGGGCAAGGGAGTGGTGCCTCCATAGATGCAGCGGCATCGCCATGGTGGAGAAGTGTCTCACGTCCTTGCCACGACTCATGTCCCTTCGGCAGTGCTGGCAGATGGCAAACCTGGGATCCTCTGCCACCTCAAAATGATCCCATGCTACACTACTCTCCCACTTCTGGGTTGAGGGCAAGGATCCTGCCTTTTCCCCCTTCTCAGCAGGCTGAGGCTGAACAGCAGGAGGAGCAGCCTCAGCTGAGCCACTTGCCTCCACAACTCAGCTTCATCTGAGGTGCTGCTTTCCAGAGAAGACCTGGGTCTAGGGGAAACGTGAGGGGTGTGGAGCACAAACTCTGATTCCCCTCAGTCCCCAGAATTGCCTTAGCCAGTGCGCTCAGCATCCCTGGTTCCAGCTCCAGCTCCTCCTCTGGCAGTGGGAGGCTCACGCTGAGAGCTGAAATTGGGGTGGAAGAGGCAGTGAT
>NW_005843016.1:328620-328944 GCF_000455745.1 Alligator sinensis
GTGTGTGTCTCTTGCGCTGTGTATCTCTTTTTTCTCTATATAGTGTGTGTGTGTGTGTGTGTGTGTGTGTGTGTGTGTGCGTGCGCGTACATGTGTGCGCATGTGCAAGCAATCTGTGCCTCCCTGCACAGTGACAGATCACACTGGCAGGGAAAACACACCTTTCTTTTTGAAAAGTTTCCAAAAAAAAAAGAGCAAATATAAATTCAAAGAAATAAATTGAATCATAATACTAATAATAATTGAATAGAATAGCTAAGCTAAACTAAATCCTACCCACTCCTTTGTAACAAGAAAAAGGAGCAGGCAAGTCTCAGTCTGAGC
>NW_005843016.1:329017-354413 GCF_000455745.1 Alligator sinensis
CGCACTGTGCATTTGAAAATTTAGCCAGTGAGAAATCCCTCTCACTGGCTACCTACAGATGTCAGTCTTCCCCTCCCCGCTCCCCCTTCCCCCTCCCCCTCTCTTCCTCCCTCTTCTAATTGTCAATTAAGCTGTCCGAAGCAGGTCCAAAGCGTCCAAAGTGGATTTGAAGTGCTTCGGATGGTCCAATCCACTTCAGATAACTTTGCTGAGCCTGCTCTTCAATCTGGGCGTGCTGCTTTGGAGGCCAAAACATCCGAAGTGGCTCTGGATCCAAAGTGTGATCCGAAGTCTCGCACAGCCCTACTGTGCAGCCCCTGGGCTGTGCTCTCTGCTCCAGGGCTAGGGACAGACATTCAAAAAGCCTGAGCTTGAATTGTTTCAATCTTTGCAGGTTAGTCTAATCTGCCTAGGATGAGCCAGTTTGCAACCATTCAGATATTGTCTCTGGACTGAAGAAATGCAGGCACATGCTTGCAGTGGCTCAAGCTAGAAGCTGGGGGATGCTACAGCAGCCCTCCCTTCCCTTCCACAATGCTGATCTTAGTGGGGGGCATGGCTAGGTGGATTCCTTGGTGTTGCAGGGCAGGGGGTGTGGCCAAGGGATTGCCCTGGTGCTGATTTGGGGAAGCTTGCAGTGGGGTTTTACTCCCCCTGCTTGAGCCAGGAGCCAGGGCAATCCCCTGGCCATGCCCCCTCCTTGGCTGGCACGCTAGCTAAGGAGGGAGTTGAGGTGGAAAATGACCCCTACTGTGAGCTTTCCCCTCCCCTCCCCTCCCTGCACTGGGCATAGCCTGGCTGGGTCTCCAGAGCTGGGGGGGAGGTGGTGGGCAGGGGACCATGTTTCCCCTCTCACTTCTTCCTCAGCTGGCCTGCTGGTTAAGGAAGGGGCATAGCCAAGTGATTGCCCCAGCTCCTGGCTTCAGGGAAGCCCAAAGTAGTGGCTTTACTCACCCCACCCAAGGTGGGAGCTGCAGGGATCACCTGGCCATGCTCGCTCCTCAGCCAGCAGACTCATAGCAGGGGTCATTCGATCTGGGGAGTTTATAGAAACCTGCAAATATTGAAATCATTCAGGCTTGGGCTTTCTGACCATCTGTATTTAGCCATGGAAAAGATCTGTTATGATACTTAATTCATCCTCTTGCCTCTCTAAAACTGGTCTCAATAGCAAAGCAAGGATATGAAAACAAAAGCTGTTAGAACTTTGGTAAGTTAGAAAAAAGGAATCTTTGTTGCTTCCTTCAGCTCCTCCTCACTGTGCTTGTCCTGCTCAGATTTGATGAGCTGTTTCATAACACCAAGTTTTCTTATAGCCACCAACCAATTGGTCCTGCCAACATTGTGGGATGAGGAACAAGCTATATTAGAATTACCTGTACATCGTAAATAAACACTTCATGTTTTTGCTAAGGAAATAATTGATGGGCAAATATCTTCATCAAATATTTTCAGTGGTAAAACTGTAAAGGGGAGATTAAAAGCAAGGAATCCAAAGTGTGTGTTAAATAGTTAGTTGCTCTTTTTTAAGCAGGTTCTATCTTACATAAAATAACAGCAGCAAACCAAACAGTCACATCTTTCAAACAAATTACCACAAAGTTCACAAAATCATCAAAATTTAGTTTCATTTTCATATTCATAATGCAATACGAAAGACTGGAAAGAGCCAGAGCAAGCCTAAAACCTTTTCTACTTTCCTTTCTGGATCAAACTAAATGGAAGAATGGGGCATGGGGCCCTCTGAAATATTACCTGCTCAGAAAACTTAACTACCTACACAAGCCATCTCTTTACAAAAGTGTAAAGGGTTAAGACCCACAGTGCTCTTAAATGACAGGCTTTACATATATGTCACTTTGACAAAGAAAAAGTACAAACTCATGGCACTTATTTTTTCTGGACAATTTCTCTTCATGCCCCTCATCTAGAAGTTAGACCAGTTTCATGGCTGCATTGTCTGTTTCTGTTAGAAAAGCCTCAGTAACACAAATGTGTTACCTTGTATAAAGGTTAATAGAAAATGAAGATCATAGCTCCAATTTCTATATTTTAAGAAAAATCACAATTAACACCCCTTCCCTCAAATTTAATTCTTGACTGGATTTCATTTCAGTGGGTGAGAAAAGATCAAAAAGGTGGCCCCTTAAAGTAACTAGCTGAATGCAGCTGTGACACAAAAAGTCACTTAGCAAACAAGTAGTATTTTCTATGTGAGCCATAGCATTAGCTGACACTAACTGTTTTGCCCTTCTGCATCAGGGAGACAAATATAATGTAGCTGGTATTGCCATACAATGTAGGAAAAATCCAAATATAGAATGTTAGAAGCAGCAATCTTTTTCTGTGCATGCAAAAAGCTTTAAAACAATTTCCCTTATTTCTTACAGTGAAATATAGAGGTAGTGCACACATTCACAAGAGGTGTAAAAGCCCTTCCCTGGGCCACATACTATACTATGTGCAACCTAATGTAACATAGATTTATAGGCAGCCACCAGATTAGTTAGCCACCAGATTACTAGCCTGTCCTCAGGCGTAATCACTATGCTCCAAAGTTTAGTGTCATCGGCGAACTTAGCCAGTGCATTTCTGACACCAACATCCACATCATTGATAAAGATGTTGAAGAGAACCAGTCCAAGGACAGAGTCTTGGGGGACACCACTGGTCATGGAGCGCCATAGTGACTCTCTGCCTTCGACCACTACTCTCTACTTTCTGACTCCCTATGTATCTGAAAAAGGACTTTTTGTTATCCTTGAAATGTGAAACCAGGTGGAGCTCAGTTTCAGCCTTGGCTTTCCTGATCCGCTCCCTGCAGGTACAGACCAGTGCTGAGTACTCCTCCTTGGTGGTAATTCCAACCTTCCATCCTTTATCAGTCTCTCTTCTGAGGCATAGGAGGTTCTTGAGTTCCCTGATGAGCCAAAGGGTTTGCTGTGCCCTTTTGCTACCCTTCCTCTGAGATGGGATGGCCATCCCTTGTGCTGTCAGGATCGCTCCCTTAAGGAGCAACCATACCCCTTGGACTCCTCTTCCAGTTGAGTTGTGGTCCCTTAGGGCCTCAACAATGAGCCTCCTGAGCTTGTCAAAGTCAGCTTTCCTAAAGTCAAGGACTTCAGTATTGCTGACTGATTTGCCAGCTTTGCAATGGATAGTAAAAGTGATCAGTTCGTGGTCACTATCACCCAGCTTTCCATTGATTCTTAGGTCACTGACTATGTCATCCCCTTTGGCCAGGTAGAGCTTGTCCATGCATGTGAGGAAGCTTTGCAACCGATCAGATTTGGCCAAGTATTTTGACCCAGAGAGACTCCAGTCATCCTTCTTGGCTGCCAGTGTCAATTTGGAGGGATGTGTAGCTGTCCTTGACATAAAGGACTACACCCCCACCCCCACCCCTTTTATCTGCATGATCACACCTGTACAGGGTATAGCCATCTATACCTGCGGCCCAGTCATAGGCAGAGTCCCATCAGGTCTCCATTATCCCTATGAGGTCGTAGTCATTCTTGTTTAGCAGGAGGACCAGTTCCTCCTGTTTATTCCCCAAGCTCCTGGCATTGGTGTACAGGCAGCAAGTGTCCCACTGGGGGCCCTTGCCTTCCCTACAGATGGTTCTGGGGCTAGGGTAGGGATGGGTTCCCTTAAGTGCCTTGGCCTGCTGGATTTACAAGGGTTGCCCAGTGGGCTAGCAGTGGCGATAATCCCCCCAGCCCCGGCGGGCTTAGTTTAAAGCCCAGTCGAGCAGGTCAGCCAGTCTGGCTGAGAAGAGCCTCCTTCCCCGCAGAGTGCAGCAGACCTCACCAAAGATCGGACTGTGATCGTAGAAGCCGAAGCCTTCACGATGTCACCAGCGCCACAGTCTTTGGTTGACTACCTCAACCCGTCTCTCCCTCCTCAGCCTATGACTTACAACCGGGAGGAGCAAGGAAAAGACCACCTGAGCCCCCAACTCCCTAAGCCCTGCTCCCAGAGTCCTGTAGTCTCTCATGACCCAGCTGGGATTGCTCTGAGCCATGTCATTTGTGCCCACATGGATGAGCATAGGGTAGTGGTTGGAAGGCCGGATAATCTTTGGGATCCTCTCTGCTATGTCCTTGATGTGGGCCCCCAGGAAGTAGCAGACCTCCTGGGCTAGGGCGCTGGGACAGCAGGAGGGAGTCTTCCATGATGACCACTCTGCGTTTTGACTTAGGGAGAGTAGGGGTGGGTGATCCTCCCTTGCCTGCAGGAACTGGCATCTCTGCAGGCTCAACTGGGGTTGCAAGGGGTTTGTAACTGTTGCAAAGCCCCAGAGGGGAGGGGGCCTTGGTGCGGCAGGCCTTGGGGCCCTTGACCAGCTTGGTCCAACCCCCTGGTTGGACAGTATGGGAGATCCCTGAGTCCTCCCTTGTCCTGGGAGGTGACCTTGGTCTACTCTCCACCTCCAGGGGGTAAAGGGCTTGGCAGTAGGAGTCAATCTCCTGCTTGCCATCCCTGATGGCACGCAGACTTTGGACTGTGGCCTGGAGCTCCTTTATCTGGTGCTCCAGAGACTCCAAAGTAGAGCAAACATTGCAAGGGGAGGTGGCCATGCTCCTGGTCCCATGAGCCTGGAAATGTGCCAGGCATCCCCCGCAGCCGAGAGCCAGAGGCTCCGTCTGCGTAGATCCCGGAAGCATGCATGGAGGCCTCTGAGGTGCCAGAGGTGGAGGCTGCAGGCTCTGAGGGGACCCTTGGAGTGCAGCATGGGCCCATCCACATTGTGCTGCTGGTAGGCCGGCTACTGATGGGACTGCCTACCCTAGGGGGCTCACTAGCAGGGCAGCGGGCCTTCCTGCTCACCCTCCTGTGCAAACTTCTGTGCTAACTCGCGTGCTGGGCCCAGAAGTGTGCCTGTTTGTGCGTCCTGTTCGTGCGGCTCCCTGCTGGGGGGCTGGGCGAAGTAGGAGCCGGGGGGGTGGGGTGTCACCCTCCTTGGCTTCACTTAGCTGCCTCCCTGCTGGCTATGTCCCTCCCACCACAGGCCTCTGCTTACCTGTGGGTAGGCCGGGGCTCATCAGGGGTCCTTGGGTCTCTCCCTGGGCTCTCCGGAGCACAGCAGGCTTTCACCTTCACGTCTCATGCTGGAGCTAGGACCTGAGACAAATGGGTTAAGGTTCATAAGTGATCAAGACTATTAATAAAAAACTATAGGAGGCCATGAGAAACAGTAGCAAATCTTGCAAAACCAGACATACCAATAAGAAAATTGTTTGTATGTTTGTTCTAGATGTTACTACTCATTCAAGTAATAATATGAGAAATTAACACCTTGATGGTTAGAATCAGAGTGTGAAATTGCAGGCTTGCTAAAAACAATGCAGTGTTGTTTCATAGTTGGTAGGGTCAGAAGGGACCTGAGCAGATCATCAAGTCCGCCCCCCTGCCATAGCAGGAAAGAGTACTGGGGTCAAATGATCCTGGCAAGGTGTTCATCCAGCCATCTTTTAAAGACCCCCAGGGTAGGAGCCAGCACCATGTCCCTTGGAAGTTGGTTCCGGACCCTAGCTGCCCTGACAGTGAAGTAGCACCTCCTGATGTCTAGCCTGAATCTACCCTCTGCCAGCTTGTGACCGTTATTTCTAGTCACTCCTGGTAGTGCTTGGGGGAACAGGGACTTCCTCAATGCCTGCTGGTCCCCTCTGACTACTTTGTAAATGGCCACTAGATCCCCCCCTCAGCCTTCTCTTGTGGAGGCTGAACAGGTTCAGGTCCTGTAGCCTCTCCTCATAGGGCCTGCCCTGATCATGCGGGTGGCCCTCCTCTGGACTCTCTCCACGTTGTCCACATCCCTCCTGAAGTGCAGCACCCAGAACTGGACGCAGTACTCCAACTGCAGCCTGACCAGTGTCGCGTAGAGGGAGAGGATCACATCCCTGGACCTGCTTGTGATGCATCTGTGGATGCATGACAAGGTATAGTTGGCCTTCCTGACCTCGTCCCCACACTGTCAACCCATGTTCATTTTGGCATCAATAACGACTCCAAGATCCTTTTCTGCCTCAGCACTGATGAGAAGGGAGTTCCCCAGCCTGTAGGAATGCTGCTGGTTCTTCCTCCCCAGGTGCAGCACCTTGCACTTGTCAGTGTTGAAACCCATCCTGTTCTCACCCTCCCACCCCTGTAACCTGTCTAGGTCTAATTGCAGCCTATTCCTCCCTTCTAGCATGCCCACTTCCCCCACAACTTAGTGTTATCTGCAAATTTGAACAGGGTGCTTTTTACTCCCTCATTCAAGTCGCTGATGAAGATGTTGAACAGTGCGGGTCTGAGGACTGAGCCCTGGGGGACCCCACTGCCCACATCCCTCCAGGTCAAATAAGACCCATCTACCACCACTCTCTGGGTGCGGCCCTCCAGCCAGTTAGTGACCCATCTGACTGTGTAGATATTGACATCACAGTCTTCTAGTTTTTTAATGAGAATGGGATGAGAGACAGTGTCGAAGACCTTCCTAAAGTCCAGAAAGACTATGTCCACTGTGACACCTGCGTCCAAGGATTTTGTGACCCTGTCATAGGCCACCAGGTTGGTCTGACAGGACCTGCCTCTAATGAAGCCATGTTGGTTGCCCCCAAGCATAATTTCCCCTGCTGGCCCCTTGCGGACATGCGGCAGGATAATGTTCTCTAAAAGCTTCCCCAGGACCAAGATAAGACCAACAGGCCTATAGTTTCCTGGGTCCTCCTTCCTCCCTTTGTCTAGTTGTCATTGACTTGTTCAGGGCTGGAATTTCAGGCTCAACTTACTTTTGATTTAATGCAAAATCCCTCAGTACTTTACAATGAGATATAATCAGATGTTGCAAGATATTCAGCTGTTATATAGAGCTATTTTTAAAGCAATATCTTTTTTATTTTGTCATTTGGCAATTGAATACCAACCAAATACCAGTGCAGCAATACATTTGGTAGTGCCTTCCCCTTTTATTTTAAGTGATTTATTTTTAATGGTTTTACTGATAGAGGTATTTTCATCAGTTTGTGTGCTTTTCTAGTATATTGTTGCTTGTCATTATCTCATCAAATGAGTTTGTAATTCAATGTTACTGTTATTCTAACAATAGTCCTTGAAGTTGGTGAACAACCATGCTGATTCCAACTAATCCAGGGATATAACCTTGATCTGTATCACATACTTGTGAACAGGAAATTAAAATCAGTCTCTTATCTGTGTTCCTGGACATCACATCCAAATGCAAAAAGGAAAAAATAAAGTGCCTATAAAATCCTTTAGAAGGAGGTAGAAGCGAGAGAAAAATCAAGATTGTTATTATTTTAAGATGTGTTATGTACTTGCAATACTTTACTATCAACTGAAACGCACAGAAGTTAGAGAGATTTTTGGAGGAGCAGAGGAGACAAACAAAGTCTGTATTTTGCACTAAGAATAAGTGTTTCCTAAGACAGGGCTACTTGGCTCACAGCAGAAGACACATGTGCTTGCTTTGAATTCCTTTCTGCTAGTGTTTTGTGTCATCATAATTTTAAAACTTGTTCAAAGGTACTAATCAAAATTCATAAGTAGGTACAACATTTGGTGAATCACATTTGCTCAAACAGGGGGAACAGGGGGAATAACCGTATAAAGGACATGCAACATCAGGCAAAACTAAAAACACGATCCCCTTCCCCCCTTAGATCTGTAATCTCAAGAGACCATACAAGAGAATACTTTTCAAAACAAAGATTAGAAAGTGAAAGCATAATTGATTCAGACTTTCCAAGAGAAAACCTCTTAACTTCTGTTCTAAACCAACCTTGTCTCCGATAATAAAAGCATATACTATAAATCTTATGGACTACCTAGCTGGTGCAAAGGTAGACCATATTTTTGTGAATGTCTCTTCTCCATACTTTATTCTCTCAAAAACAGAGATTCTGGGACCCTGACAAGCCCATGCTTGTGCTCCAAACAGTAACTACTAAATATCTATTATTTATTAAGCTGGTTATTACCATAAATATTGACACTTCTTTTCTCGCAGGCTATAGTTCTGTGCCAACACTTATAACACGATTTAGCAACAACAGCTCAGCATCTACATAATATTATGCATATGAATAGTCCTATTCAATTCAGGGAGAGTACACATGTGCATAAATATTTACAGGCTATGATGTTGGATACACAACAAAAACACAAAACTTTAAAGATCAGAAATATTTCAAACTAGTGTTGCAAACAAGAAAACAAACCTAAGCATATCACAAAAAGTATTCTGCATAACATTTCCCTTAAATGACAAAAAAGGATATTATAAAAGTCTTTAGCCATGTGCCAACTGTGGATGAATGAGCATGCACAATTATATCTTCTTTATAACATTTATGTCAAATAAGCAAAATGCACAATGATATGATTCTTAGAGCAAGAGTTTACCAATATTTGGCAAATGGAAAAAATATTAAAACAGCCCAATATTAAAAAACTATTGGGGCTAAATAAAACGAGAGAGCGATTCCTTTAAACACGCAATAAAACCGGTTTTATTACTGCCTGTTTAAGCGAAACTGCAAAATGCCTTTGCTCCAAATAAAGTGAACCCATCCCAATTTTTCTGCATCTTTGATGAGAAACTAGGTTACATAGATAGCATCTTTTGGATAGACATGTGATTTGGAGGTAAAATTAGCAATCTTTTATAAAACTATAAAGTATCACCCTAGGTAACATTTTTAAAGATAGTAGATATATCCCTAAAGTGTATTTCCATTCTGTAAGTTTAGGACCAACTATTGATTAAAATGGAAGTGTGTGATGGACAGAATGATTTTATTCTGTCCATCAATATTTGGTTCTAAATTTACTCAATGGAAATGCACTTTAGGGCTATATATACTATTTTCCTTCAAAAATGTTACTTGGGGTGATACTAAGCAAGTCTATATTTGCAATTAATGCAACTGAATACACTCTAGCTCATTTGAGCAACTAATCCTGATGTCACCGTGTATACACGTTTAAGTGCAGTAATTTACTGTGCTGCCAGAAACCACCTGTATCTGATGCGACTATCCAGCAGCACAGTAAATGAGTCTACTGCAGCCTATTTTCCACACACATGTAGACACTGATGCTTTAGTCCGCTGCACTGTAAAGTAGCTCATGTAGATGAACCCAGTGTTCATGGATATGGCCAGTCATAAGTTAATAGAGCTTGAAGCTTGATTCCTACTACTGCAAAGCTAAATTTAAAACCACATAAGTTCCAGTAAATTGTTCTGACAAGCTCTGGAGAGTTATTTGGAGTTCAAGAAAGGAGACTTCAAGAACCCTCCCACAAAAACTGTGGTACAAGCAATGCTTCTTCAATTTTTTTTCTTTAATTAAAACTGTTACAATGTCCCTTGAACTGGAAAAGGCAATTGATAATGTTCTATAGTAAAAGCATTCCCCAAAAAGACAGTGCAAACAGACCTGAGCTACTCTTTTGTTTCTTGGATTCATTCTTATAAAACAGTCTGGCATGAAAAATTTATTGGTGTGTATTAAAGATGTTTGAAAATTATGAAAAAGAGAGACAAATTAAACAATAGCAGATTTTTCAATTAGCACCTTAAGAACACTTTTTTCCACTTAAAAAATATTGAAACACTTAAAATGTTTATCGAAATCTTTTGAAAGTTTTCAGCTCAATTGATTTCCAGTGCCAGTTTCCCAGAGCCTATAGCTGACCTTTCACCTAGCGATCCAGCTAACCTGTCAATTTGTCTGCATTTTGCAAAATGCCAGGGAGCTCTGCATTCTGCTTGTAGGTCACATTTCAAACTCTGCTGTCAACTTCATTTTTTGCTTTAAGCAGAGCATAGTAATTTACACTGGCAGAACCTTTTATTAACACACACCACCTTTCTTTTTTTAAAACAAAAGCCATTAAAGTATTCACTGCCCTTCTTAAACACACTCTTTTCAAGTGATGTAAGTTTAGTCCAAAACAGGATTTTTTTTTAACTTATCGTGCTTTGAACAGAGTACTAAGCATATTTACACTCAAGAATCTTGCAGTGCTCTATTATTTGAAGGAATATTTAGTCCTAAGAAGCATTATGCTATTCCATTCCATGCTTCCTTCCTTTCCTAACCAAAAAGTATTTAAATTACAAAGTACTTCCATTACTAAATTTTACATTATGCAAATTCACTAAAATTGATGACAAAATATCATAGGAAAATAGCACTGAAAGGGACTTCATGAGGTCATTTTAGGCTGGATATTAGAATAAACTCTCTCGCTAGGAGGGTGGTGAAGCACTGGAACAGGTCCCTTCCAACCCTAATTTTCTATTATTCTATCTAATCAAGCTTCCTGGTCAAAGCAGGATCATCCCTGACTAACCCACATCCAAGCATTTCTCAAACCTGCTTTTGAAAGTGTTCAAGGATGGAGATTCCACATATCCAGGCAGCCTGTTTTAGTGCTTTACCATACTCAGTAAGAAGGCTCTTCCTAATTTCCAACTTAAAATTTCCTCTGCTGCAATTTGAGGCCATTGCGCCTCGTTTTGTTCCATACAGCCAGAGAAAAATCTAAATCTTCAGCCACTATCTAACTGCTCTTCAAGTATTTGAAGAATCTTTCCCTCCCCTCCTTAATTCTCTTCTCCAGACTAAATAATCCTAGTTCTTTCAGCCTTTCCTCATAAATTGCATTTCCAAGCTCAAATTATACATATACTTTTTGCTCTGTGCTAGACTTTGCCCAATTTGTCCACATCCTTCTTTAAGGTTAGGGCCCTAAACTGGACACAGTAATTCCAGGTGGGGCCTCATAAGTAAAAATGGAGCAGAAGACCCACTCCCCTTGATTTGCAAATGACACTCTTGTTACTCCTGTTGCTTTTTTGCAACAAGAGCACACAGTTGGCTCATATTAATCTTCTGGGTAACTGTAACCCCCAGAACCTTCTCCACAGTTCTGCAACCATTTTTCTGCACCTAGCCAACTATTCCCTAGTCCAGTGTTTCCCCAACCAGCGTGCCATGGCACAAGGGTGCTGTCAGAAATGAATAGGTATGCGGCAGAATTTTGCCATGGCAATGAGCTACAATAGGAATGAGGATGGGGAATGCCTTAACAGGCGTGCTGTGGACAAATTTTATTAATGTAAGTGTGCCTTGGGCTGGAAAAGGTTGGGAAACCCTGACCTAGTCTGTAGTTGTGCATGCAGCTATTACATTCCAAGTACCTTTTTAGGGACTTGGCACTTGTCCTTGTCAAATTTCATCTGGTTGATGTTGGACCAATATCTTCAGTTTATCTGTGTCATTCCAAACTCTAGGCCTACCCCCCAAGAGTGTCTGCAACTTCACTCAACTTGGAGTCACCTGGAAGCTTGCTAAGTGTGCACGCAACTCCATCCTCCAAAATTATTAATGAAAGATTGAAAAAACCAAAACAAAACCTCACATGTGGTAGAAGAACATTTAATTGTGCATATGACCGTTTAAGAAGGAATTCTGATGAAAAATAAAAATAGAAAGTGCAAAATTGTCATGATGCTCTTAGAGAGCAGAAATCCAACTGTAGTCTGTTTTTCTGATTTTTCGCAGTTCTTTTTCCTGAGACTTAGACAATTTTGGTGTCATTTCACCCCAAAGCTCTGTTAGCTTTGGATCTTCCTCAGTTGCAGTATGATCTATGTCTTCATCCGATTCATCCTCTGCTTTTTCACTTTCCATTTCTACTTCGTCAGCTACTTCTCCATTACTGCAAATGGAAAAAACCCCAAATAAACTATTAGTTTATTGTAAAACATGTAAGAATAAAAATGTCCCTTTATTAATGGCAACAAATTAGAGTTACATTTTAACATAAATGTTCTCTAATTTTGTATGCATTAAACTTGTACCAGTACATTATACACAAAACACATGTCCTAAAAATCTGGCAGTTTAAATGCTCTTAGCATTATCACGTTTTCACTTTGTGCTGGCTTCCCCATATACACCCAACCACCACAAACTAATGAGGCCTGATATTTCTGAAAGACAGTGGAAAGACTCCCAACAGCATTAATCCCTTAATGTACTGCGAGTTAAAACTGCCTGCATTACATACCTTTGATCATCTCATCTACCTATAATTTCTTTATGCAGTGCTGTGGGCCTCCAGCACTGTAGTTCTCACTCAGGCAGTTGGCTGCCACCACAGGAAGAAGCCATAATGCTGCCTAGGCTTCAGGGCCACAGCTTTTGCCGGCTTGGCTGCCAAGCACCTGGGTGAGTGCCGCAACACTGCAGCCCCAACAACTCTATGAGAAAATGCCCAGCACCATGGCTTGTTCCTTGGGCATAAATCAAGTGTGTAGGATTCCAGGCTTCTTTCCACCAGGTCACAAACAGGCCAGAGAGGGTGCTGCATGTACTGGATCTGGCATGGGAGAGGGGGGAAAAGAAAATGGGCAGCGGCCCTGATTCAGACCATGGAGCCAGCCCTGCATCAGATATCCAGCCCATAGACCAGTTTTGCACCACTCAACTAGCCCGCAGAACCAGATGGGCTTGACACCCCTGCCATGAACAAAACTAAGTTCAGTCCTACTGAAAAACTACATACTATGATCAAAACTATGAAAATTTCCTCACAACTCTGCTTTGAAGAGACAGAATTTGTAGCACCTGGAGACTTCTAAAATGAGAAGAATGCAGAAAGGAACTGGGATTCAAAATACAATTGCTACTGTAAGTAAACAGAAAGGTTCATGAATATCTAAAATGCTTATGCAAGAGCTTGAAAGCCATCTGATCCGTGGTATGAAGATTTAAAAACAGACTGACAGGAACTGAAAACATCTGAGTATTAGAAACAAATTTTGCAACTTCCACATGGAGGCAGAGAAACTTTATCCCATACTCACTATTTTGACATTAGAATCAGGCTATGTATTGATTTACAAAGATCTCAACGCTTTAGGGGGAAGACTTACAAATAAAAAAAAGGAGCTGTAGGAAAAAAATAACAGGCGTCATTTTTGCAACTTCACAGTATAATCCCTCTTGTTCATATAAAGGAAAGAAGATGATCAAGGAAATTGTTTACAATGCTTCAGTCAAGGACCTACTTAAGAAGTTAATTCGCCAACTGAAATACGTTATATTTGAAAAAACAACTAGTCTTGATTGCTCTTACCTTTTATTCTCTTTGGATATCAGCAATGTATTAATAAAAGTAGAACACAGGAAAGCAGCAGAAGGCAAGACATGTGCAGGAGTGTGCAGGAGCTGAGAAGAAAACGAAACAGAGACTTTACTAAGGCTGTCGTTTCTTATGCTTCTGCCCAAGTATATTTACTATTTATTACCTCTTTGACTGCAGGTGAACTCTGGGCTGAGTGACTATGAACAACTGCTTTCCCAATGTCTGCATCCTTCTTTAACTGTTGCTGCTCTCTGTGCTTTCCCAACAGCAAGTAGAAGGGGGTCATGGGGAGACTCTCTTCTACTGCCAGCTGAAGTCAAGTAAAAAAAAAATAGAAACCCAAAAAACAAAATCACCACACATGTAGTTTAAGAGAGGCAGATTTAATCAACCAGAGGTTTATAAGCAGTAGAAGGAAATTAATTTCAGTGTAGATAGTCCACATTTCCTGTCACAGAGGCCAACAGCTACTACCAAGTGCTAGTACTCAGCAAAAAAGAATTAAGACTTTACTAAGCCAAATAGCCAGGCTGAGACAAGCTAATCATCTGAATATTTTGAGTAGTCTACTTAAAAATGTAATATTTCACACATCAAATTAACTTTAAATTTAGTTATAAATAAGAAGAGGGTGTTTGGAAAAAAATGTAATGTCTTCTTACTCAAACACAAGAGATTTCTATGCACATTCTATGAGATCCAAATACTTCAGTAACTCACAAACATAATACAGGAAAGTCCTCAGACTTACGACACAATTGGTTCCTGAAAACCGTGTATTAAGTTGAAATGTTGCAACTTGGAACCAATTTCCTCATAAGAAACAATGTTATAAATGGGGGATTGGTCCAAGGAAGTTTGGACAGATGTTCCCCAGGGAGATGAGCAATGCAGCGAACTTGTTCGCTGGCGTGGCATCGCATTGGATCGAGTGTTGTAAAGTCGAAACTGACGTCAAAGTTGAAACAGGGTGTCAATTTATAAACAGTGTAAGCGCGAAACGTTGTAACTTGAACGTTTTAAGTCGAGGACTGCCTGTATTCCTCCTTCCCCACCTCTGTCACAAGGAATGGACTGGCATACAGTAGGTCTTGGACCAGGAGACAAGCATTATTTCTGCCTCATTCTTTCTATTACAGCAAACCTCCCAGGACAAGACTGGCGGGGCGGTGGGGGGAAATCAGTACTGGCATTTTAACTGACTCATTCTGTGGCATTTTGGATCTCATTTTGTAGGATGGCATGGTAGGGGGTGGGAAGGATGGGAAGGACTAAGATCGGCGTGAACTCGTTTAACCTCACTCCTGTAAAAGAGGCAAGCTGACAAGAAAGGAGCCTGAGAGGGACCATGAAGATATGGGCTCAGATTCACTAGATACCCTGAAAATATAAATAAATAAAATAAAAACAAACAACCCCCCAAACTTTTCTCTACTTTTAGCTGTACCCTTACTTTTAAAAGGGAAAGACAGCTAGTGCTAATGCATCAATAGGTAAATCACAATTTTTGTTTAGTACACCCCTTGATGCACGAGCTAGAAAGAATTCCATTTATTATTTGGATTCCAGGCATATACACAAGTTAGAATTAGCCCCCATCCCAGTATTTGCCAGCAGAATAGTCTGTCCTAGTGGTTGGACACAAACACAAATCCCTCAGAGCACCATTTTTGGAGTCACTTTTTAAATTGGTACTGCTACCACTAAACTGCAGAGCTGAGTACACAGTGAATAATTAGATGATATGGTTTTGTTCTAACTAGATCTGTAAAGAAGCACTGCTAGCTTGAATGCTTTACTCATGTAAAGCAAACTCAAGTTACTGTGAATACTTGTGCAAGTATTTTTGAAATTCACTTTTACTGACAGCTATTTTTGTAAGTTTCATTCATTCATCTTTGCTTCCCATAAAAGCTTAGAAAAAGGCCATGAACATGGCCAATGATGTTTTAAAATATAAAATTATTATAAAAGCATTTTGTAAGTTTTTGCACATTATTTCCACCAAGCATTTTCATAAGTCACAGAATCTAGAATATGCATATTAAAATAAAATCAAGAAAAAGATGGGCAACTCCCCCGCCCCCAAAGAATTTAGAAGACAGCTGCCACACAATGCCAATTAAGAAACAAGCAGGCTCAAGACCTGAAAAAATGCTGAAGTCATGCACCTTAAAAACTATACTTCTTTGCAGGAAGAAAGGGGTCAGTATTTGTTACTGGTGCTTTAAAACAGCCTTAAAAGAGCAATGCTGCTGAAAGGTAAACCAATTACATGTTACTGCACCTTTAGAGTAGCACCTGTGGTTCCACGTCAGGGTCAGGTGAACAGCTTTATGGTGGAACAGAATTTGGATTTGACAAATAAGTGCCTTAACTGAATGAATTTTGGACTGCTCTGTACATTCTGACTATCGTAACAGCTATAAAAGTACCTGTTTGCTTGATGGAGTAAGTCTCACTTCTGGGGACTTTGTGCTAAATGTCATTAGCTCCTAAAATGCAGAATATAGTAGTGAGATTAGAGAGAGGAAGTGAACTGTTTTACAAATGCCAGTGTATTATGTATAAAGTAGTCTCACTGCCCCCCAAATTATTTTTATTTTAGTTATAAAGTAAATAAATCCACTATTTCACATTTATTTTTCACTTTTAGATTCTGTTAAAAAGGGAGGGCATAAATTAACAGCTAAACTAAAATTTACGTAGGTATTTTGGGGTGAGGAAGAGAAATGAAATGGAAAGATGGTATGTTTTGATAATTAATTAATTACTGCATTAACAACTATAAAAAAAAATCATAAGGCAGTCTGATAAATTAGACAGTATTGACAATTTTCTTTATAGTTTCCCAGATTATATATGGTCTCTTTCATTTGCCAGAGGCAGTAAAAATGCAAATAACAGTATGTAATGAATTAAAAAAATTATTTTTAAGTTTAAGCTGTTTAAATTTTTATTTCCAAAATAAAGATATCATTTTATCTTATGCTGCTTTAAAACAGCAAAAACTGTAATAGGAAGCCCATTAAACTGACTACCAGAGGCCTGCATTTTTAATAACGAGATATAGTAATTTTTAAACTAACAGTTTTCTTTTGTTTCCATTCCCTGGCAGTCACTTACTTGCATTGCAGTCAAGAAATAAAGCTGAGATCTACTTAGCCACTGGTATTTTTCTGAGCCAACTGCTTCAGGAACATTTCTTGGGATGAAGACAGCACATTGGACTTTCCCTCTGCAGACCTTTCTTTGGATACATAATGGTCTTGGCTCATTTGGTCTAAACACAAACACTGACAAAACAAGAGAGTTTCATTTTTAAGGATACAAAGCATTTCCTCCCACCCCAGCAATGTTGGCTCTGACCAAGAACCTTCACAAGGGCTGCATGGGACTCCTTTTCATATTACTCTGAACTTATACCTAACTGACAGATACTGCATGAGGTGGCATGTGGCCTCATTCACAGTGTTCTCAAACAAATAAAAATTGAACCTGAACCTCTAATGGACAACACTAGAAAGGTTTCTATATTCTACACAGGTATCCAGGTTGTAGCTGTATTGGTCTAGAGGCAAAATGAATCAGGACTTGTGATAGAGGTGATAAAATCTGGTTGGTCTAACAATATATATCACCTCTACCACAAGTCCCGATTCCTATATTCTGCAAACTCGCACACAGAACCTGTTTTTATACATTATATAAAATATTTTACATGTTTTTTATTCTCTCTCTCTCTCTCTCTCTCTCAAACACATAAACACTTGTTAAATGCTGCTGCATGGTTCTCCCTATATTCAGGCAGTTTCACATCTAGTGTGGGAAAGACCAAGATAGTACCACACTCCGGGCTAAAAGCACGTATGATTGACCTCAGTTTGCTCAGTGTTGAAACCAAAACAGCCGCAAACAATGTTCAGGAGGACAGACAGCTAGTGTCAGCTGCAGCTCTATACAAAGACTCAAGGAGCTACAGCCTAATTTCAGATTTTTGTAGGTCTTCAACTGAGAATATTTTCCTAGATATTATACTTTTCTGGTTACAACTTTCGAATCTCCAACTAGTCAAGAAAACCTTTACACTTACAGTCTGAATCTTCTGAAATGCACGAGACTGCAGCAATGTTTTCTGAAAGGGGGTCAGGTTGCAGAACTATGACACCAAGTTGGGCGCTCCATTCCACTGAAAAGTAAATAGCCAGGCATGAAAAGAAGTCACTGAGGCCTAACTAAGTGTTTCACTAAAAAACCCAAGTGTAGAAAGATACCCAGAACTTCACTTCTGCCTAGAAGGCCCAGACTACCTTGATATTTCACAGGTGGATTAAAGCAGATAGTGTCTGCCATGCTATACAATCCAGGTGTAAAAGCTAGTTTGCTTTTCACATACCAAATGGGCCTGGGAACAGTTTCTTTAAAAAAAAAAAAAAATCTCTGATTTTAGTGACAACCTATCAGAGTTCTGTTAGATAAACAGAAACACATACTACTGTTTGGCAGGCTGCTACCTTAAGTCAAGATAATGCATTAGTCTTCCATCATCACCTAGGGGTAGCTACTGAAACACAAGGATTTAGTTTGCAGGCTCTGAAAAGAGAATGAAAACAATCCTGTATATGAAGTGTGTTTTTCTTGCTGTTGACAGGAAGATGCTGTCCTTCTCCTATACCTTATTTAGTCTGTCCATGGCAGGGACCTCATATCAACTCAAAACAAGATACCCCTAAGAGTCAAAATGTGAGTGTAAGCATTCCAGCAAAGATTGCTGGTATTCTTACAATGTGGTACAATATCAGCCAATGGCGCTAAAGTGAACTGACTATTGCATCATGAGCTGAAGTTTGGGAAGTATCTGTTACACACTTCCATAAACTTCTAGATACCGAGTGAGTACTGAATCAAAACCCATGTATTCTGGGTACCACTGAAGATTCAAGTGCTAAGTATTCTCTCTACTGCCCTGGCAGTAACACACACCATTTTAACAAAACAGTTCTTACGTGCACAACTAAGTAGGTTCCAGCAACACAAAAAACCATGATCGGTGGTGCCAAGAAGGTATTTGGAACAAATGAGTCTTCCAAAGCAAAGGCTCCTAGAATAAAAGCCAAGACAAAAAGTGCTTTAAATCTTGTATTTGCAAAACTTTGTTTTACAGAAAAGGATTCACAAGAGCACCTTCCATTAAAGCTTTGAATCTTTTAAAGTTATTGCCAAATCCTAATCAGTTACTTGGTATAACAGATAATTTGATCCTCTATATTTATCTCCAGTGGCTAAGACATATAAACAAACTTTTCTGAACTATACTTATTATAACCATAGTGAGAAGTAATTATTATTAAACACTCGGACCCCCTTTAAACATTGCACCTCAGTAAAGGAGATGGTATTATAATTATCTATGTTCCTGTTTATTAAATAAATTGCTGATGGTAAAGATGGTGTTTCACTGAAAAATCCTAATGCTATAAGCTATTAGTTCTGAACAGGAAAGCATTTAAAAAAAAATCAGGAACCAAAAAAATTGATCTGGTTCATTCACAATCATGTTTCTCATGAATTTGTACAGTAAGGGCAAGGGAGGGAGAGAACTGAAACAGTGTACACTACATGCTGACAAGTATATTACACAGCAAATTTATTCTCTAACCTTTCAGTGTTGAAGTGTTCTTGTTATCCCAGCAGGTTTGAAAAACAAATTTACACCACTACTTAGAGAATGCACATTCAAAGTTGACTAGTGTCTCTTTCAAATGGCCACACCACTGTGGCTGTTCTCAGCTACTTGCTGCAAATACTTGCATCTAACCTGATGTGCTTGGTATCAGTTCTGTAACACCAATTCCAAGAGTACTGATTTTGAGGCAGTTCTAGAAATTCAGACTGGAAATTAAAAGGTTGGGACCCCTTAGAAGGATGAAGCCTTTCAAATGGGAGTGAGGGCAAGGAATGCAATGTTTTTTCCCCCCCTCTTTTGAGCTCTTCATGTCCTCACAATAGTCACATTGTGATTAGTTATATATTGTATTTAGTTAATTAATACAAGGCTTCAGGGTTTGTGCTGGCTGCCTGTAGGAATCAGAGAATCTCCCTCATTTCCCTCTGTCCTTTGATGCATAACTTGGCTTGTGGGTTGCATTTCCTTCCTCAGATTCAGCAGGGATTGGCCACAGCTAATGGTAGAAGACTGGGAGAGATATGTTGGTGTTCCTAATAGCATTAAGAAACCTCTCAGGTGCCTGGCTAGTATCTTCCTCCCTTGTTCAGGGTTAAATGGCTAGAAGATTTGGGGTTAGAAAGGAATTCTTCTCAAGTTAGATTGGCAGGGATGATTACTGTTGTTTTCTTTTGTAGACTAGGGTGTCATCTGCTGCTATGAATCTTCTGGGCATATTTCATTCAACAAATTCCCTGCCACTACATTTTCTTAAGTGGGTTATAGAATGAGGAATGTTTTGTTGCTTGTTATACGTGTGGAGGGGGAATGGACTCTCTCATGGGGGGTTGCCTATTACTACTATGAACTGGAATCTATAAGCCCAGATGGTCCCTTCCTGTCCTATGTTCTTCCTGAATGCTCTTCAGGAAACCATTTTTGGATGGTTTCAGGGTACTGAGAATAGGTAAAAAGCCAAGTGATAAACCATATTCCATACCATATTTTTCCAGGTGGATGGCAAAATGTACACTTAAGATCCCAGGTTTCAGAGTCCCACACAGTGACAATTTCTTCAAAGCTAACAGCAAGCAAGGAACCATCTTCTGAGAAACAGCAGTTGTTAGCTTGGTAGTTGTGATAGCTGCCCACAAAATCACAGATCCAGCCCACACTTTGTTCTGTTAGATTGAACAAAAATGAATTAGTTGAATTCCAGTAATAAAAGCTTTTTAAAAAAAAACAAAGTAAAATGAACTCTTAAAATATTTAGTTCCCAGAAGCAAAACAGCTACTTTTGAGAAGTTTTTTCTAGGGTTTTATATTTTTCCCTGCTTCAATACTATATATTACATTTCTCCTGGATTCTGCACCTGAACCAGTTAAGATGACATTATGGAATTCACATGTTAAAATGTGCATTTGATTTGCAAGTAACTGTCCTTTTAAAGGAGTGAACTAGACAGATATATTTTGAGTCCTTCTGCTATACTGAAAGAATGTCAGCATCACCAACAACTGTCTAAAACAGCGTTTCTCAACTTTTTTAGACCTCTTGCAAAATGCTGTCTCTTAGCTGTCACTGGTTTTTTGCCTGTAGAAAAAAAACAAAACAGTAAAGCAACTTTATTTTTGTGAAGAACTCAAACTACAACAGGTTTTCAACACTATGGATTTCTATTTGAAATCTCCGGGTTTGTCTTTTGAATCATGTTTGCATACATAATGGTGCTAACACTTCCTGGAACCCTGAGAATCACTGGTCTAAACACACACTGTACTTTTAAAGGCAGCAAAAAAAAATTGGGCGTTATTGCTAAATAAGCGATTTAGGTACATGTGATTTTTACGAAACTCGTATAATACACAAATAAATTCTGAGAGCCATGTACTATAGTAACCTTTCAGCAAGCTTCCTCATTAACTTTAGGGTCTACATCAGTGGCTCTCAACCTCATTAGACTCAAGACATCCTTAGAAAATGCGAACTATTCACTTTCATTGATTTTGTGAGTACTGAAAAACAAAGTAATTCTTCTATGGCAAAGAACCCAAAGACCACAACAGGTCAGGAAAGTTTGACACCACAGATTCTTATCTGAATGCTCTGAGTTTATCTTGCGACTCCTGTATAAGAGTTTCCACATCTAACAATGCTAATAATTTAGGGCACCCCTTGGCACACTTAAAATGGACTCAAGGCATACCATGGTGCTGTGACACCCTGGCCAATAATTACTCACTACCATAAAAGAGAAGTATGCTTCTCCAAGCTGATTTGAAGGTAAAAAAACCCCAAAAAACAAAACTTGTTTTAGGATTTGGGTCAGTCCCATAGTAACTATTCTCACAAACAATATTCTGAGAAACAATCTGGAAATAGGGAAAGGGAATGGAACAAGGAAGGAGCTGATTATAAAGGAAAAATCATTTAACCAGTATTATCTTTATCCCTACAAGTCCCGAGAATTAAAATTAACTACATTTTTATACTTCTCTTTGGGTTTTAAATTCCTCCTTAGAACAATACAGTGCCACCTGGAGGCAAGATATGTAAATGTGTTTGTTTTTTTAATGAGAAAAACCATCTCACTGGCACATTTATACAAAAATCAATCATTATTTGATTTGTAGAATCATAGAAAATTCTGTTATGCTGTTAGGGAGCAGCCATAACAGCTTTACAGAGCATATAGTCTTCTCTTGAATTTGGATCCACTGAACAAGTTCCTCTTCTATTTGCTCTATTTAAACTTACAGGGTCTGTGCAAGTTCGTTATGGTAGCATGTAGAGGAGTAGGGAACACCAGTGAAATTTCCCTTGTGTATCTGGTAGACATTTTACAGCCTCTGAGAAACATTCCCATAGAAAAGACTTGAGAATCTGAATATCTATCTAGGAGATAGGCCCAGAAAAACGAATTTTCTTCCATGGAAACTTGCATTAAAGGCTAGAAGTACATTCTACAGCCTCTGAAAACACTCCCAGGACAGCGATTTGTGCATCTGGACATCCATTCAGGTGATAGGGCCAAATGGAGTGAATCAAAATCCAAAACTGAATCCCCAGCATGGGATGCAGAATGAACCAGTCTTATCCACTCCGCTCCACACCTAGTTAACATTAGCTGTGCAGTGGAGCAGGAGTTGAAAAATCCTGGCAGGAGCCACTATTCTCCTCACAGTTCCTAAGAGCAGTCTGCTCATGGAATTGAAATTTGGTTTAGGTATAAAGGTTATTTAAACATAAAAGAATTTTAAAAGATTAAGAAAGAAATTGGAACTTTTAGGTACACAAAACCGATAGGTAGCCTCTGTACAAAAGTGAAGGCAAGTCCAATTTAATGGGTCAGAGCTATAAGGTCACTCTGGGATACAAGGGAGTGGGGGGAAGGGAATATATGTCATTTACTCATAATAGAAGTTAGAAACTCACATTTCTAAACTTTAAGCAGTTTGTTCAAAGTGCCTGGAGGCTGGGGCTGGTGTCGGGCAGGGCAGCCATGGAGACTTCTCCTGTGGCTCCTCCCGCTGGGACAGAGGTAGGCATAACTGGAGAAACCGTGGGAGAACCAGCTATACCTGCCTCTACCTGGCTGATCCGAAATCTTGGAATTGGCGCTGAAAGTGTTGAAACCCTGAAACAGATTCAGCCAAATTGAAACGGAACAGTGATCCAAAATACCAAAATGAATCACTGTCCTCTGAAACGGCCGAATCCGAAACCGAAACGAAACACAGAAGTTAGGGCTGTGCGAAATGGCTAAATCCTGATCTCAGGAGCAAAACTTTGAGTAAGAGAACTTTGTCCACAGGAACTCCAAAATCTCTCTCCACAACAGAGAAGCAGGTATTAGGCTGTACATGTTCAAGCAGGGGATACAACTGATCTATTCTGCCTAAGTCTATGTTGTACAA
The DNA here is from genome assembly GCF_000455745.1 of Alligator sinensis. Classification (NCBI taxonomy): domain Eukaryota; kingdom Metazoa; phylum Chordata; order Crocodylia; family Alligatoridae; genus Alligator; species Alligator sinensis. Next base: position 351,769 of record NW_005843016.1, read on the forward strand.
GGAAGGGTTATTTACAATAGCCCTTCCATACTCCCATTGTGCCCATACAGCAACTGATACAAAGGCAGTCAACCTGCACCAGCAAAAGTGCAGTACTGATCCTTTTTGACTCCGTGCACTCCTGTAGGGATGGAGAAGAGCAAAGACAAAACCTACACAATAATATATATGTATACAAACAAATGGCATATAAGAGTACATTATATTTGGCCACACTCACTGTCTGTGTCAGACTCATCCATAAACACCCAGACTTTGAAGCGACCATCCTTAGCAGCAGTTACCAAGGTAGGAATGCCATCTTCCACTCCATCTGTGTCACGGAAACACAGAGCTGTTAGATGGTCCTCATGTGGCATATTTATTCGGGTGTTGAGCTTAAAGCTACAGGGAAGAAAACCAGAATTTGCAGTTTTGTTTCTTTTTTGAATTTATGAACACATGTAATAACCTCCAGAAGGCTGACCACAAAGTAGTCAAGGGAATTAAAGAAAAGTTTGTTATGAGTTGATAAAGTGAACATAGTCCCTACTCTTGACACATCCTGTCTCTTTTATATGCCAAAAAATATTGCAGAATATTGCAGAGAACACGTTGTTTTGAGATTTCTACATCAAAACCTAGAGGTCTCCAAATTTTTTCTAATATTTAAAATATTCAGTAAAATCAACAACATGGAGATTTCACAGACGTGGCTAATATTGCTTTACCAGCCTCCCCCCTGACCTTGTAACAACCACACCAAATAAATCTATACTGACACCACATCTATGCTGCCTTTACTGTCCTCTAACCAAAATACCAGAGGGGAAAAAAAATCCAAACAAGCTTTGTAAGTGTCCAAAAAGACTAACAAATCTAAGCTGTAGCAAATCAGGCAAGTAATGTCATGGTGGTACTACTTTAAGTTTTTATATATTTATCATTATCTCTGTACATACACATGAATGATACAGTCGATTAGATTCTTTAGGGCGGCATCAACATGTGAAGAAGCATATGAGTACCTTTGCATTTGTTCATCATAGGCCCATAGCTTCATCTGTAGTTCAAGGTCGCTTTCCTTTTCTTGTCGCTGTTCCACTGTTGCTAACCAGTTGCCCTGAGCACTAAATGCAGCTTTCACCAGGTCAGTTTGGCTCAGACCTGCTTGATGGATATATTCCTGCTGTACAATATCCAGCTGCAAATTTACAAAAGGCCAAAACTAATTTCAAAGTTTAAGTGAGATATCAGAGAATTCATTCAGAGAAGCAAAAGAACAGCACTGGGGGAAGATGTTCTGAAAATACCACTGACTACTAGCTAAAGTGCTCAGTGTCACAATGATGAATTTACAGGCTGGACCACAATACCAAAAAACACGAATGAACGAACGAACAAACCCCATGGAGAGCCTGCAGTGCAGGATAAAAGGAAAACACACCTAATATACTTTTACTGCTTCACAGAGTTTAGAAAAGCAACAGTGACCCACTGCTAGGGACATTTTCTGTAAATTCTTGACAACCTTACTCTTACTACATTTGTTTTCAAATTACTGATCACCAGTATACAAATGTTCTTAGTGTTCCATGATTTATTTCTGAGGAATCCAATAAAAGTATACATAGAAGTTAACAACTGAGCTAACACTGCAATTTTGAAACACTTCTGGCTACAGGATGTCAACATAATCCAATTAATGAAATGAAACCGTGAAGATGATCCCTCTCCACATTATGGCTCTGAAGAGAAAAAAAAAAAAAAGCAAAAAAGCTATCAAGGCACTATTTTACTAAGTTTGTGGCAAAGATGGGAAAAGAACTCAACTCTACTCATTGTATAAACACTGAACTATTCTCTCCTATCATATTGCGATTGTAGCTTGTCACACAATTTATGTAGCTGAAGGTATAGTCTATTACTTGTAGCCTCAGTTCTATCCAACTTACATTGTACAGCTGTTTATCACTTTGAAGACAAAAGAACTGCAGGTGACCAGGCTTTCCGTTGAGAACTAAAGCCTTAGTTCTAGGATCAACCACCAAACCCGTCTTGACACTGCTGCCTGCAATAAAGAGCAGCAACAAACCATTTAAGTTACAGAGCGATATCTCTTGTCAACGAAGAGGAAGAGAAGCTTAGTTTTATTGAATGTACCTTTGACTAATCCTTGAATTACTGCAGACACTCTCAGGTTGCTTTGTATGATTGTTATTTCTAAATGTAAAAAAAAAAAGTTACCAAGGCAAGGTAAAGGCTTGTGTAATGTTAAATACAGCTAATTAGGCTGTAAGGCTGGAAAAATTAGAATACCACATAGAGGTACACCAATACATCGGTCCATAATCGCACTGGCACTGATAAAAGGAAAATTGACATTAATCGGCAATCAGCTTTTTTTGGCTGATGTAGCTGATAATGTCGCCGATAAATGCCATATGCACGTGCACAGCCACAGCATGCACGCAGCCAGCCTGGCAGATTGGAGAATAGCATCTGACTGGTTAGTCTTTGGGGGGGGGGGGTGGAAAAAGGGTGGGGAGAGGGAAGGGGTGTGTGGGGGCCAACTGAGGCCCCTGCAGTGAGGGAGACTGGTGCTGAGGCAGGTGCGGGGGGGGCAGAAGAGGGGAACAGACTCCTGCTGCTGCATGCACCCCTCT
>NW_005843016.1:354423-371547 GCF_000455745.1 Alligator sinensis
GCATGGGGACCATGTGCTCCTCGGAGCGGTGTAGGACGAGGGTGGGCTGCTGCTGTGGGCTGGGGCCAGGCGGCAGCAGCATTGGAAGAAGGGGTGGGCTATGGCTCCCAAGTAGGCCCCGCTCCCAGTGCTGCTGCAACCTGCTCCGAGCACAGCCCCGACCCAAACCAGGAAGAGCCCGGTGTCAACCGTGAGTGTGTAGTGACAGCCCACCCTTGCCCCATGCACAGATCTGGGGGGCATAAGCACTTATGTGGGGTGTGTACAGTGGTGGGAGCCGCTCCCCGCTCCCTGCGGCCCCTGGATGAGCTGCTTGCAGCTCCGTCCCCAGTGCCCTGCCCTGCTGCAGCCCCAGCCCCAGTCCCTCCCTCTCTGTGGGGGCCTTTTCTCCCCCCCCTGCAACTTACTAGCTAGACCCTACTCTCCAAGCTGCCGGGCTGCATATCAGCAATTGGACTTTTTTGGGCAGATATGGCTCGTTAATAAATCGCCCATCAGTATTGGGCCAAAAATAATCTTTACTGGTGCACCCCTAATACCAAATAAGTCACTCTACCTAAAATAATTACTTAAGCAACATATACCCAGTATAAAAGACTAAACTTCCTGAAAGTTAGGTGGTCTGAAGCAGGCATCACCCTGCCCACACATGTCCAGACCAGCTCCTCCTGAGCAGCAGCTAAAGGCGGTCGGGGGGTTGGCAAATCTGTTTTTTCAGATTAGTACTTGTACATAATACCAGGCAATGAATCTGAGATTCACAAATTTTACAAATGCTATGGATCATTAATTTTTTAAGTAACGAATATTATTTTAATAGCTCGGAGCTTACTGTTTTCTGCGTGCGAGGTACAACATAAAGTCCCATCAGGGGAGACTGAGATATGTTCAATAGTAGATCCCAAACGGGGCAAGAATTCCTTCTTAGACTCTGATCCATCACGCCATTGAACCAGTACAGATTCAAGGCCTCCACTCAGCAGATTGGTTCCTTTTCATGCAGGGACAAACACATAATTAGAGGCATTATTCCAAACCAACACATTTTCAGAGTGCTGGTCATGACGGTATCTAGACAGCAACTTCTGTAGTTAGTCTCCTTTAAATTATGTCCCAAGCAAAACACTGTTCATCACAACTATATTGAATGATAGAATAAAACTTATGCCATTTTCCCCATTTAAACTTGCCAATCTTAGCTCTCGGATTCAGAACAGAGCATTAAGAACGTCTACACATACAAGACTGGTACTTAATACATTACTATTATAAGAACAGTTAATCCTATTCATTTCTGGAAGGAACCAACTATTTCTCTAACAAAAGAATCCTTCTATTTAACACTGAAGATTGCAATTTTTTCTTAATGGCTAGAAGTAAAATAAATACTGTGGAGCCAAGCTATGTTCCCACAAGTTAAAGGAGTTTTACCACTAAATTAAATGGATGTACAGCCTGGTCTGGGTTCCAACAAGATGCCTTTGGCTTTTTTTTTTTTTTTTTCAAATTTGGATTGGACTTCAGCAAAAGCTTAGGTTCTCCTCCCAATGACTAAGTAAGAAAGAGCTAGTTCAGACTTGACATCAAAGATTTTTCACATGTGCCAAAATGTAATGTTTGCCAATCAAAACAGTGGCATAAAACATGCTTAAACATCATATTTCCCCTCTGTTCATTAAAACTATACAGCTGTGCATACAGAAAAGCTACAGCTGTTTCCACTTTCCCATTACTCTATCCGCAAAACCTTTAAAATCCTCTGGAAACAAGCATTTAATTCTAAGAACAGATCATTAGGTGAATAAGTTCAAGTTTCAGTAGCCTTCTTGCATTTTGGATATTTGTACTTGCCCTCCACAGTGAAAGCCAGATCCATAACGGCATTATGGTGCCAATGCATAGCAGAGAAGGTGTACTCTTTGTTGTGAGTAAAATTTCTCCTATTGGGGACAAAACATTTAATTTAGGAACTTTAACTTCAAGCTTCACACATTATAGACAATGGCAGGAGTAATCTAAGCAAACAGCAATGGGAATATCATATTAAAATAACATATAAACATGCTATACCACCCACCCAGTCTTCCTTAATAGGTTGCTGGCTTCTCCTAGGATTATAGGATGCAACAGGTTTGGAAGCCACTTACAAGTACTTATTTGGTAGAACGGGAAGTCCCTATTTGACATAAACTGCACATTAAGTCCAGGTGACATTCCCTAAGGAACTGTGGTCAGCCAGTTCAAGTTAAAGCAACAACTGACCTGGGCTGAGACAGCCAGTCAGTCATCACTGGCTTTGTATTGGCTCTCAACCTCTTTTTCTTCTCCTTCTGTCAATGGCAGCTCCATTTGCAGCTGTTTAGGAAAAGATATCCTCAGACCAAGCCATTTAGCTCTCACATTACTCCCTCTGGAAATGAAGTCCCCTCCTACCACTTACAGCACTTATATCTGGTCAAATAGGTCCGTTTTTAAAAGTTGAAGGGTACAGTGTTTTTTACTTGCAATCCAATCTAATTTTCTTCTTCTTAAGTCAACCTTTAGGTCTCCCATAATGGAGAACCTCAAAAGTCACAGGTTGACCCGGACTGAAACAAGCACTCAACTGTAATAATTTACAACTACAGCAAAGTGGGATTCACAATTACGCTGAGGCGGCTTTGAATGTTTTGTCACCACTATCAAAAATCCTGTGTTTAGGTTCATGATTTGCAGTGTTTAGAATGTGGCCTTAAGGTCACATCCAGATTACTTGGAGAGATGTAACATACCAGAGACGAATCTTGCCATCCTTATGTCCACTTGCTATGCAGTCCTCCTTCGGGTGGCAAGCTACACAAGTGAAGTAGTTGTTAGCACCTTTTACGGTTCTTGCACTTAAAGGAAACCTGCAAAAATTAAAGAGGAGTTTTAATTAATTTTGTTAAATCTCAAGTGAAGCTTCTGAATGGTCTTCATACATGGCCACAGCACTGAAGTCTGTGTATCAGAGAAAGATTAGCACAACGGATGCACAAAGGCACATGAAAAAGTATTTCTAACTGCCAAAACCACAAGCAGCAAAACAACTGTCCAAAGTGTCTGCGACCTGTAAGAAAGTTGAAAACCAGGTTGCTACAACCATCTATGAAATGGAACAGATAGCATTCCTATTTACTGGTAGCTTGCCTGATCTTTCCTTCTAACCAAGTAGAATCTTCTTCATCCAATCTAGAATGAACCTTGGCTAACCCATGCCTACCTAAAGTCCTTGTTTCAGCTCAACTTTAGCCCACTGACAACATTCAATTCTGGGCTTCAGCTAAGAGCTGTATAACAACCCACCTACTCACGGTACTACAATACTGATTTGCCTCTCGAATACCAGTTTGTTGGAACAGCATGCTGTGGGATCTTACAAGAGCAAACTGTCACCAGAGTAAGCAATTGCTCTGCACCTGCAGGTTAAGATGACAAAACTAGGGCTGCTGAATCTGAAAGCTACTGTTCAGCTCATCAGTTAATTCATAGATGTTTTCTTACCTGTGAGTCATCTTCTTTTTGAAAAAATAAACAGAGAGATGAAGGCCTCGTACTGATGCCACATATTCACCCTATTATAAACAGAACAACAATTTAGAACTTTGAATTTTACTGATCCACACTAAATTGATAATTAAGCAATGCATCTCTGGTCTTACATTTCTTAAATAGCTTTGCATCTAAAAACCCAGATACAAGGACAGAGAGAGGCTGGATGCTATTTTCCAAGTTAATGAATGTTGCTTAACAGCAATGGAAGACTTGCTACATCCATTCTGAATTCAGCTAAGGAAAGCATAAAGCTAAAAAGGATTTTTAAGATTGCATTAAAATCTTCTAGACTAGCCTCCATGAAACTAAGCTCATCCTGACTCATACTGAGCTAAGTGCTTAGTTACACATGCTCAGTCTTGGGGCGGGGGGGACCATCAACAATCAGACAAAAAGAAAACAGATTCTTTAATTCTAACTGCTGTTGTAGAACAGAATTTGAACAGTTGGTTGAGTTACTAATACAGATTTTTGGTAAAGAGAGAAAAATTAGTACCAAACTATTTGCTTAAAAAAAAAAATCTTAAAATTACATTGATTTTTATATAAAAATTCAGAATAGCTACAGGTGAAGAAGCACAATTATATTCCCTCCTGCCTGTAGGTATAAGTACTCCTCAACTTCTGTAGTTTGTCTTGCTTTATAAAACCAAGTGAGCCCAACGATACATTTACGCACAGAAACAAGATTATGTAATAACACCCACTTACCGAATAAACTTACTTTGTATTTACACAAAGGAAGAGAGTCCAACAATACAGGTAAATCAGTGGGGTTTACTGGATATAGTAAGAAACAAATTTTTGTCACTATACAACCCTGCTGGCACTAAAAAGTATCAGATAGTTTCTCCAATTGGTGCTGGAGATCACTTATGCTTAGCAGCCAGAGATCAGTAGTTTTTACTGTCAAACTAGGGTACAAGTCAGAATTCATACTAGACTCGCATAGTAAGGACAGCCACACATTTTATTTTTAGTGACAAATTTTACTTTTTTTTTTTTTGCATTAATATACCAAACTATACAGTATGTAGCTCATTCAAGGAAAAAAAAGCTAAAAAGCAGATATACTTCTCTTCCAAATGCAGTACATTTGGGCGAATGGTCTATATCATCCAAAATCAAAGACAATTCCTTGGTTTCCACTTCTTGGCCTGGAGCTTTTGTCAGCCTCACTAAAACCAGTTGGAATGAATCTAGTAAAATAAAGTTTAAATTACTAAGATCCTTTTGCAGAGGATTCAATATATTTATACTAATTAGAAAGTAGAACACTGGTTTACATCTCTTATATTCTATACAAAATTTACTATAGCAACTTTCACCATTATTTCGAATGCACATTTAAGAATAAAATTTCCATGCCTTAGTATTTCTGCTTCAAATGTTTTTTCTACTAAACTGAAAAGTAAGAAGCGACAGCTAGATTTTTTTCATAATGATTTCAAAGTGGAATTCTTACCACTGTAGGTATAAAATTACCGTACTTATCCTATTTTCTTAGGTTCATTCCTGAAAGGAAAGATCTAACTAAATTACAAAATAGAATTTATTACCAAGTCTATTTATGCTGATATTGGTTTATATAGGGATGCTTTGTTTTTTTTTTTTTAAATACTAGCAAACCCTCATGGTGCACTTTACAGTTTTACAAATAGCTTCAAGAGACTCAAATAGTATCTACCATAATGGCAGGTAATTATAGCACTAATGCCTCAAAGCTGAAGACAAAGCTGTGCTTCAGTCAAAAGTCATAACTACAGACAGTGGATTGCTGGTTTCCAGAGTACAGTCTTAGTGAGATACAAAGTACTGGGTATAGAGCAACTGCCACTTTTAATTAACATTTTCAAAATATCCAAGCACTTCTCTACATTACATAGCTTATTAACAGGATCAAAAGTAAATGTATATGAAGATTTACGCCTCATCTTTTTGTGTTATTTGTAGCTTTCCTTCATGGGCAGTGACCCTGAACTGGTTAGTTCCTGGTTCTAAGGTAGTGAGGGCCAACATTTTTGTCAGGCACACCACAAATTAGTTCTGCACCCTGAGTGCCACTCTGATCCCTTGTTTGACCTGCTGCTCTTTTTGCTCTCTGCTAAACCTGCCATGTGCCACGGACAGAGGTTGCCTGTTCCACCTGCAGCAACCATGCCACAAACTGACCACCCCTGTTCTAGGGCACTAGCATAATATTGTTGCATTCAGTGTCCACATTATGTAAATGGAAATGTTAAACAAGTGAGTTAGTTAGAACCATTATATGGGATTCATATGGTAGATTTTGTAAATCCTTTTGCTTTCTGGCTTACCCTTCCCCTCCCTCCCACAACAAAAACAGACAAAAAAAATAGGGCATAAGCTTATATAGGGGCTTCAGTATAACTCATATCACACATTGCAACACAAGAAAGATGTACCTGATGCTTCTTCATTATTCTTTGGAATTATAACAAACCCTGAATCATCAGAACCAGCAAGAGAGTAGAATGCAAAAATCTTATATCCAACAACAAAAGTCTGAAAGAAAAAAAACCCAAACATACTGCATTTGAATTTAAAATTAACTGGAGAATTGATAGGAATTCTACATTTCTCTTATACTAAAATAAGGTCCACTTTACAAATATTAAAAAAGAAAACAAAGAGTCACAAGCCTTCTAAGTTTATTATCAAAAAGTGGGGGGAAGGGAAGGAACAACATTTGCTTAATCTCAACCTTAGGCTAGAGGGCACACACTTCCTTTTTTGGCTGGTAAGCTTATTACAGAACTAAAGGGCTACATTAACATTATTTATGTAGTTTGAAATGCCAGACTTAATGGAAACTTAACGGCAGCACTATACTCTATGTACTGCAGTGGGGGGGAATAAATATGGGGAGTGGAAAAGAATGAGGTCCTCCTCAGCAGCTCTCCTAAGCCCAGGAACAACAGAATGTAACAACCACAAAGGCAGGGGTGGGCAAAATGCGGCCTGCCAGGCCATTGTATCTGGCCTGCGGGGCCCCTAAATATTTAGAAAATTAATATTTATCTGCCCTGGGCTGCTCGTCATGTGGCCCTTGATGGCTTGCCAAAACTCAGTAAGCAGCTCTCCACCCAAAATAATTGCCCGCCCCTGCACTAGGGACACATCTTCAAGAGAGCACGTTCATCACCTCTTTAGTTAGATGCTTTGAACTACAGTATTTATACTAAGTGCTGGCTGGCATGCTTTTATAGTGTTTTAAAATGGGGGTACATCATAAATCTCTACAGGGAGAGGAAGAATGAGAAATGAGAAAAATTTGGGGGAAAAAAATAAAAATGAACAACTACAATATTTTCTGGGTTACTGGAAAGGCTGCAGTGTGGTAATAGTGATGTGTTACTTGATTTATTTTCCCTAAAATAAAATCCTATGGGAACATGACAAACTTATAGTTTCATAGTTGGTAGGGTTGGAAGGGACCTAAGCAGATCATCTAGTCTGACCCCCTGCCATGGGCAGGAAAGGATGCTGGGGTCAAATGACCCCAGCTAGGTGGCTGTCTAGCCTCCTTTTGAAGACCCCCACGGTAAGGACAAGCACCACTTCCCTTGGAAAACACATAAAAAGCTTGATATCATTGCCTTATTGCTTCTGTTCAAAAAAGCACATCTCAGTTGTGCTCTAGCAGCATTTTGTGCTACTTTAAACTTTTGCGGTAGTCGTGCATCAGCCTGGAACTTTTTACAATTGTTAGAATTGAGATTCGATTCCGACACATTTTAGATACGGTTAAGAAGCACCATCAACTTGTTCTCCTTGGATCACCCCTTCTTAGCTATCTTTAGAAGCAAAACATTTTGAGGAAGCAAGAGATGGTGGATTAGACATAATGAAGAGCGTAGATGTATGAAAGAAGTCTTGTATGGAGTGGTCCCATAGAACTTCAGGCAACTTAAAGTCTTGACGGGGGAGAAGATAACAAAAGCTTTGGGGAGTAAGATTCCTCAAGAGAAGATTGCCGCAGTCAACCAACTAGCTGAAGCAAGGCAGGAAAACAGAAGAACTCTTTTATGTGCATGGGTTACACAGAAATCTTAATGCATGCAGTTCTTCCAAGGTTACTAACTAAACAAAGTTGGGAGGAAGAGAAGTTAAGCGGTTTCTCCCCCAGGTATAATCTTTAAATCGACTGTAGCAAGTCTTCCGATAACTGTCTGATATTCAGGACCTGCAAACTAATGAACTTCAACTGATAAAGAGTTAGAAAAACTGGCACTGCAGTTCCCAGTTATGAGTCAGCAAATTATTTCTGCTCAGGTACTGAGCAGCCTAGTTAAGAGTGAAAACTGATACAAAAAGTACAAATACTGCTCTGGCAGCCAGAATGCACAACTGTTTGCACTAAAAGCTACATTACATCCAGTTTGGGCTCTAAATGTTTTTATTCACTTTAGGAAGCAAAACAAATTTATGACCAATAGCAAACCATAATAATTCCGAAGTCTATGAAATGGGGTGATATTAACATACTTTAATGAGAATTCCATCTGTGAAGTCCCAGAGTTTAATGGTGCCATCTAAAGAGCAAGAATATAACTGGAAAAGAGGAACAAAACAAGTTATGAAAAGAAATTGGGTAGCAAACCACTAATTTAAGACCAAGATTTTATACACAAGAAAAGCTTAAAGTTAGGCTCTTGAATTCATTTTGAATAACTCTCATCCCTGAAATAGGGACGCTAAGTTGCACAGCTAGGACTGTGACACCTGGACCTACTTTAGACAATTTTCTGGCACATCTCCCCCAAATATTCTTTACATGACTATTTTGTGGACAGAACAACAATAATTTAGGCAGTGCTGTAAAAACCAGTACTGGCAATTGTTAAAGGACAGAATACTAAATTAAAGTAGATTAGAACTGGCTTATTTACATTTTAACTGACTTATGACACACATTTGCCTACCTCTGCTTTTCATAAAACATCCCACTTAGTAAATTAGGATAGAAACAAAAATTGCCTTTGTGCTGCCATTCAATTTTTGATGGCAATACAAAGGTCATGCAAACAGATGCCTGTACCACTTGTCGCATCACAAATGCCTAAAATTGGTGGCTGCAACATGTGTGGTAACAGTTTCTGCTGCTTATTGTGGCACATGCTGTTAGCTTTATGACATGAGGGCAGAGGCAGCCTAGAGCCTTCCACATTCTCCGGGAGACCCAGGCAGGTGCCAAATCCTGTCCACCCCAGGAATTCCTATGCTGAACTGTACCTCTCACAGCCCGGGAATGCCTGCCCACCTTTATCTACTTAGGGGCATACCCTGGGGAACCTTAGATCTGCTTTTCTGTAAGTGGGAAACATGTCACCCGTTGTCTGGCAGGATAGGGCTCCTATCCGCTGTGGGACAATGGGTGATGTATGTGTTGCCCAATGAATTGGATCAACTGTGGCAGGATGCGTCTGCTTCATTTGGTGATGTCCATTTTTAGCCACCGAGTCATCGGATAACTTTTGTTGCTATAAGCCAATCTAGGTATCTGCTGTTCTAGACGAGGTTAAGAAAAAAAAACACTAGCTCATTAATTAAACTTCGGTTCACACACTGACCTCTCCCCCAACAAAAACATAGCAGTGTTGTCTTATACAGACAAATTAAATTAACATTTTTCCAATTACATCAGAAAAGAAGAAATGCCTGATTGCACACGATTAACAATTATAAAAGATTAGTAACCTGCAGATGGTTTTGGGGATTGAGTTGGATTCCTGTCACCAGATTGGTATGCCCCTGTAGGATGTGTATGCATTCTTCCGTAGCTGTGCTATACACTTTCACATAGTCTCCTGAGGCACATAAAAGATACCTGAAAAAAGAACAAACTAAAGTTTGTATAGCGAAGTAATTAAGATAATCTAGTATAAAAATCAGTACCTTTATTTTTGTCAAATATAACAGCCATGTTGAATACTTATACAGCCATGCACGGACACATTGGGCCATTTTCACGTGCAATAATTTCAGCTTTTTTTAAACTCCCATTGTTTCTGTGTATTTACTCAGTTCAACATTAAGTAAAAAGGAAAGTTCTGAACAAGCATATTGGTTCTAACCAGTCACAAAGAAGGAAGTTACTCATCTTTTAGCTCTTGCAGAAGGGGCTGCTGATTTGACAGCATTACAGAATAAAGGCCTGGGACAATCATCAGATAACACATGAATAATATTCTTTGCAATATTCTAAATTGATGTTAGCCAAAAGGCTAAAAACAACTGGAACATCTCCCATTCCTTTTTAGGATCATGCCTGGGGAAAAAACCCCAACTATTTTCACCTTTGGCCAAATAAGCCAAAGGTCAACTAACCTTTTCTTTCAAACTTACTGATGTTCAAAACTGCACATGGATGCGCTCTACTATTTTTCAATTTATCTACTCTTTTCACCTCGAGTCGGCTGTATTTCCACTGATGCCCTGTCCTTGCATTTGAAACAATTGCTTAAAATTTTTAATTCAATGCTTCTTATTTTTTTTCCAAGTCAAGTTAGTCCTGAAGCTGCCATTACTGATGGGGCACCTCAGACATTGCAATGACCCTCCTCCACTCTGATGGCACCATTATTCTTTGGGCTGAGTGACCTGGTGGCGCCCATATCCTCTCCAGGTACAGCTGGCCGTTGGCTCATAGGGAGCTCATCCACCCTTTGACAGGTCTTGCTTTCAGTCTTGCTGTGCACACCCTTCTCACCCCGGCAAGCCCAGGTGGGGGCATTGGTTTGGTGACCGACAACCTGCCCATGGAACAGAGTGCTGGTTTACATGGTACCAGACAGCAGACCAAGGGAGTGCCCTGGCCTACTTTTCTGGCAATTGAGAAATCAAGCAGAAGTGCAGTAGTGAGATGATCCTGAAAATGAACCCAGCTAAACAGCCACCTACTTAAAACAGTAACACGGCCGAGGCTTAGGTTTGTTTCCTTCATTGGTCCTTGCTTATGGGCTGACAGAGGCAACTCACATAGCTATGAGAGGCCAAGAAAAGAAAGGTCCCAGAAAGGCTATTAAAGCTCCAGAACAACGCAATAACAACATAAGAAAGACCATGTTTAAACAGAGCTGGGGACAAGCTTTAACACCCCTTGTCTTCTCGCCCCTGTAGCAGCACACGTGAGGAACAGGTTTAAACTTAAAGCCCTTGGCACTCTTCCTTCCTCGACTCAGCTCCAGACAATTAAGGCATCACCAGTGGCTGCTGGGAGCTGAGCTGGGCGCAGGCGCCTGTGCTGCTATTAGGGCACGTGGCATGCTCGGGGACGTGGGGCGCTACATGCCGGGCCCCCGCCTCTGCCCAGCAGAAGGAGCCCATGCATTGCAGCTGCGAGGCCTTAAAGCGGCTGAGCCATCCCGGGGGAAGCAGGCACCGGGCTCCGCCCGCCCAACGGGAACGGAAGCAGCAGGAGCCCGGGGCAGAGCCCCGCGGGCCGAGAGGCGCCCCAAGAGCTGCAGGCTCGGGGGAGAGGGGGAACTCGACACTGCAACGGCCCCGACCCCGACCCCAACCCGGCCCGCGCTCACTTGGCGTCGGCGGAGAAGACCGCCCTGGAGCCGTTGAGTTTGCTGCCGCCGCAGCGCACCACGCGGAGCTGCTCCTGCACCACCATCTTCCCTCTAACCCCTGACCCGACCCGGCGCACGCGACCTCTGCCGCTCTGGTCCCCGTCTCCTGGGAAGCTCTATGGTCAGCCGTCCTCCAACAGCGCGCCGCGGCCGGGCAAAGAGGAAACTTCCGCCCCTAAAGCGTCACTTCCGCTCTTCTGTAATATGCAAGCGGGAAACCCAAAGCGTTTTTCTAGGGTGACTAGAACTCGGATGGCTTCGCTTCACTCCGCTGTGTCCTGGTCCGCCTCTCCCTGCCAGACAGTTGCTCCGAATTTCTTTTCCCTTCCCATTCAGGCTTGCGAGAGACCCCGCCCGTTGCGGGCTTCGAGCGGCCTTGCGTGGGGCTGCAGTGTACGGGGGCGTTGACCGCAGGGGGCTGTTGTGAAGCTGGACACAAATCCAGGAGTCGACAGAGACCGGATTTACCAAGTTTTTATTGTCGAAAATGTATCGGGTATCCAAGTTGTAGCTGCATTGGTCTAGAGGCAGAAGGAATAGAGGTCTGAGATGAGTCTGGACGCAAAATGAACTGTTCCAAACAGGAGATTTTTACCACACCTTCAACTCTCGTTTGAAATATGAACTTTCATGTCTACCCAGGACAACTTGTGCAGTCTTTTCTCCTATGCCTGAAGAAGGGTGCTTGCACCCAAAAGCTGGCAATTTAAAGACTTTTTTTTGCAAAAATCTAGTTGCTCTAATAAAAGAGATCACCTCTACCACTAGTGTCGGAAATGTATGCATCTTTGTCCGTTAAATGGTCATTGCGTTGACATTGTCAAGCTGCGTGGACTCTTTAAAATTCAGTTTTATGCCCATCTAAGCTCTAGCAACTGTTCCCGAGTGGCTCAGGACTGGGTGGTCTTTGCTTGGGCCCTGTCTGGCATTCACAGCCATTGTGCACCACCTTCTAAGGGAAGCCCCCAATACTCACCTGCCACACCTTGATCTTAAGTTTTTAGGTGCAAGAGGTTCCCACCTAGCTTGGACTTGCAAGTGGTCATCCTTGGGGCTCCACCTCCCCTATACCTCTTGCATGCAGAAACCTGTTGGTCTTGGCTCTTGATGACTGAAACTCATGCTAAGCTCAGACCTACTCACAAAAGTTAAAATACAGAATACTGATGCTAACTGCGTAATGCAAGAGGATGTGAGTTCATGGCTAGGCCATCTGAGAAGAAATAAGTATCTCTTCCAGCTTACCTTGCTAAATTCAGGATGATCTCAGTTAGGCGCCTAGTTGTCTAGTGTGTAACCATACGAAATCTCTATCCTTGATTAATTAGTATGGTAAATATTTATTTTGCTACTAACTCGTGTTGATGTGCAGGAAGAGACATTCTCCATATGTGATGGATGTCTCCTCCTGACTTAGTCCAAGGACACGTATATTTTTCCTAGCTATTAATCAGTTTTTTGATGTGTTCCAAACTGGATAACCTCTTGTTACTGAAGAAGGTAACTCATTCAAATTAGAAATTTCTGATAACCAGTAATGAGCAGGTTAATTAACAGGATTTTCCCGTGAATTACTGCTTGGGACTCTCTCTTGATTTACACAACTAAAAGAATGCTTTAGAGATGCTAAGCTAAGGGTATAAAAAGGCAGTAAAACAGCAAACAGCACGTGCGCTTCAAGAGTGAGAAATTTCTCTGACACCAGTTGCTGATGCACCTGACTTACTCGAGAAGTTGAAGAGAAACAGACTGCCTCTTCGTCGCCTGTTTGGTGAGAAATCATCACCTTATAGCTTATTACTAGACTTTGATTTGGTTTGGGTTCACTTGACTTGACTTTTGAATACTTGTAGTAAATAAAGCCTTTCTGTCACTCATCAAATGAGGTGTCGTGTCAATCCCCGGGTTAGTCTATAATCCTAGGCTTTTATTTGCTAACAGCTCTATAGCTGGCAACTTCAGCTCTTTTGGGTACCAGTGTGTAGTGTCACTCTGATCAGCTCTCTGGTGGAATTCAACTACGTTATTCGGACAGGAGCAGCATCTGAGGTTGGATGGTTAGCCTTGTAGTAATATATCTCAAGAAAAAAAATACTCAGAGGACATGGGAAATATTCTTATTCCTCATAACCGCTTCTCTGGGTCGAGCAGGCCAGCTGGCCTGGTTAAGCACAGTCTTCTGCCCCAGAGTCCCTGAGGGCTTTTGGTCCCTTAGCCCCGGAGTAGGCTTCAAATAAATGTGGTCTTAGTCCTAGCCCCATAAATAATATATTAAATAAAACAAAGAAAGAAAACTTGGGGAGTCAGTGGTCTGCTCTCCACAAAAATGTCCCTGCATGTTGCTGTGCCATCAGTCCCTCGGCATCCTTCTCTTCCCTGGTATTGGGCGTCATTCCCCAGGTGGTAGGCTCCTCTTCAGGGCTGTCCTTGGTTTCCCTGGGTTTATCAGCCGGGAGCACTCAGCTGTAGTATGGCTGTTACTCCCTGCTTTTCTCCCAGCAGCCGGCTTTTGTAGCTGACTGCTGGTGCTGGCTGATGATGTCATCTCCCTGCGCTGCCCTAGTTACATTGATAATTTACTGATGAATCATGTGGATGGCTCTGCCCGTGGTTCCTCACTTCTTGCCGCTGAGCCTGCACCAGGTACATTTTCCTGAGTCTTTGGTCTCCTGGGGCTGTCCCCCTGGGTCCGTGGTGTTTCCCACTGCTTTTCTGCCCCTGGGGCAGGGGTCTCCATCCCTTCGGGCTTCTCACTCCGTGACAGGTTCTAATTATTCAGAGCCAGAATCTGGCATTTAGAGAGAGGAAAAATGTGGAAGTGGAAAACTTTTTTTTGTCTCAGCATTATAGGGGCAGGTAGCCCTGCTGGCTGCAGGGGTGGTTTGGAAGTCAAGAACACAAGGTCAGCGTTCTGCATTAGCTTACCCTCTCTCGTTAATGCAGGTAGCTAACACTTCAGGATGCGTCTACACATGTGCTTTAATGCGCATTAGCCTATTTTTAAGGATGTTAAAGTATCACTAAGAAAACCCTGCTATTTAGTTAATGTGCAATAAAATAAGCTAATGCTCATTAACCATCATTTAAAAACTGTGGGTGCCTGTACACACCATGGGTTTTAATCCTCATTAAATTAAATATATTTCTAAAATTTAAACTTGTTTATTTTGGAGTGTTGCATCTGTGTTTACATGAACTAGGTTTTCAAACAAATATAAGCCTTGGAGTGTCGCATCTGTATTTACACATGCTAGTTTTTCAAACAAATTAAGCCGGGTTCCTGGCTGGTGTTGCAGGAGAGCGGGATGGTCTAGCACTGTCCTCCTGGCCCGGGGCCCCTCACCCACCTGTGCCCATGCCCTGTTACGTAACTGTGGAAGCAGGGAGCTGGCAAACGAGAAAAATGAAAAGAAAAAGCCACACAAGAAAAAAAAGTGGAAGCAATTTGAAAGCAAAAGCAATTTGAAGGAGTGAACTATAAAAAAGTTGCAGCGCCATCTGGTAGACAAAGAGGCTCATTACATGTCTTTGAGTGCCTTTGCGTTTTGCGTGCAGCAGATCTATGGATGCAACGCTTTAATTCCTGGTGAGGCAAACTAAACTATGTCTGAGGAGTTTTAGTTTAATGCACAAGAAAGATTTCTAAAGCAGTGGGAAATCCCGCTCATTCAAACAGACACGCAGCTGCAGCTCATGAATGGGCAAAAATCGTGGCGTGTACATGAGCCCTGTGCTCAATTGAGTCTGCTCTGCACATGAGCTGAAGTGAATTGTGCTGTGCCACATGCACTGGCATAAGTGGTGACATGCCACAGTGTGCAGAAAATGGTGGCAGTGCACTTTTGAACTAAAGTGCCTCCAATGCGGTTTAGTTCAAAAGTGCACCAGTGCCATTTTCTCAGTGCTGATGCGCATTTCGCTGCTTATACAACTACAAGCACTGCAGCTCCAGGTGCTTTTCAAAGCGCCCAGTGCTGCAGCACTTTACGTCTTTAAAAATGCCCTCTATTGTGAGGTACTAGGAAAATGTGCATTAGCCTGTCTTAATACGCATTAACTAAAAGCATAGGCATTTTTACACACGTAAGTGCCGCAGTGCTGGGTGCTTTGAAAAGTGCCCAGTGTTGTGATGCTTGCAGTTGTATAAGCAGTGAAATGTGCGTCAGCACTGAAAAAATGGTGGTGGCGTGTTTTTGAATTAAAACATTTTGGAGGCACTTTAGTTCAAAAGCGCGCCGCCACCATTTTCTGCACACTGACGCGCATGTCGCCTTATACAACTGCACATGGCACAACACTGCCTCAGTTTATGTGTAGAGCAGACTTGATTAATCAAGTGTGCTCTGAAGCAGCGAATATCTGGAGCATTGCGGGACCAGAAAGTGTGTATATAAATGCCCCATGGTTTTTAAATGATGGCTAATGTACATTAAGTTATTTTAATGTTGTCGTGGAAAAAAACATGCTGTAGAATTTGGAATCGGGTCAGGTAGAAACTTTATTTCAATAGCTATCAGAGAGGGACCATCACAGAAAGATTTCTGCTGTGGCCTCTCTGCCTTACAACAAGGGCAATTAACCTTTTATAGATTCAAGACAAAGGGTTTCCTAAACTAGCTTTTCCCGCCTTGGGGCTATCTGTTTTGTGTGCTTCAAGACAGCTTTAATGGTCATCTTCCTCTTATCTAAGGAATCTCTCTATCCCCCCCCTGAGGCCTCAGCCATTCTTTGCTTCCACATTTTCCCCCTTTGAGACTTACAAGTCTCATCTTATTCTGTTTCTACTCCCATGAGTCTCTCTATTTCATCTTGAATCTTTCTATATCTTCTTTCAATCTGCTCACATCTTTTTAGTACCATCATTTTAGTTTCTGTGGTGTGTTTTCTTTCATTTACTGAGTCTAGATTTGTGTAGGACGATTCAAACAAGCAAACTAAGAATTACCCAAGTCACGACCAACCAATCCCATCTCGGGAACCAGGAACTAGGTGGAGGCCTTTTTCCTTTCCTGGAGGGCATAGTGGTGTTGCGGGGCGCATCTTTTTCATTCTGTAGTGGTAAATCCTCTTCATCAGTGGGCGCTACACTCACCACTGGTCCTGAATTCTTCTGCTGGCAGGCGCTGAGCTCACTACCAGCTTGTGGAGTCTTTCTGTCCGGTTGGAATATAGCTGTTTCAGGGTCCAATGGAGGTGAAACCTTTTTACAGTGCAAGGTGTGAGTACACGTCTGGTGTCCTTGGCAACGAACGGCAGTGTTAGTGGTTAGGAGCACCTGGAAGGGGCCCTTCCATTTGGGTTGGAGTGAGTTTTTTCGTTGATGAACCTTGATATATACCCAGTTTCCGGGCTCAAGCGAATGGCACGGGACGTCTGCAGCGGGTGGCAGTGCTTCCTGAACCTGTGAATGAATAGATCTGACACATTTCATTAGTGCCTTACAGTAATTTAAAACAGTTTCATCATCCAACTGAAGATTAGTCTGATGAGGAAATGGGGGTGGTGTAGTGGCCATTCTCATGGGACGCGCCATGAGAATTTCATGCGGGGACAGTCCATGTTTTCTGTTGGCAGTGTTTCTAATGTGCATGAGTGCCAGTGGCAATGCATCTGGCCATTTCAAGTTAGTTTCAGCACAAATTTTAGACAGGCGTGTTTTTAAGTCAGAGTTTTTTCGCTCTACTGCGCCACTGGATTGGGGATGGTAGGCACAGTGCAGGTGCTGGTGTATGTTCAGGGCCTTACAGATGTTTCTAACAATCTGCCCTGTAAAGTGTGTTCCTCGGTCACTGTCTAGCGTGAGTGGCAGGCCAAATCTGGGGATGAATTCTTTCAAAAGTTTCTTTGCTACAGTGGTGGAGTCTGCATGTTTACAAGGATAAGCTTCTACCCAACCAGAGTACATATCAATAATGACAAGAATATATTCAAAAGAACAACATTTTGGCAT
>NW_005843016.1:371824-372391 GCF_000455745.1 Alligator sinensis
CAACGGACTTCCTTTGCGTAGCCAGTCCTCCTTCTCAAATTTTGGAGCCTGGTCTTGGAGTAGGGCCAAGTCAGAGAGATTGGCCAACGGAGACTGGCCTGCTAAAATGCAAAGAAAAATATCATTAGGAGCCTGAGGGCCAGAAAGGGCCGCATTCCTAGCCGCATGGTCATGCGGCTAGGAATGACATAATGACATCATCATTAGGGATTTCATGGGCTTTACATTTAACAATAGCAATAGCAGAAGGCAATAGGAGAGCATGTAAAAGAGCATTGACATAAGAACCATTACTAATCTGAGTCCCAGCCGAAGTAAGGAATCCTCTTTGTTTCCAAAGTTGACCAAAGTCATGTACAATACCAAAGGCATATCTGGAATCAGTGTAGATGTTGGCAGATTGACCCTTAGCCAAGGTACATGCTCGAGTGAGGGCTACCAGTTCAGCCACTTGAGCAGAGTGGGCATGAGGCAACTGGTAAGCTTCTAAAACTTGGTGTTGATCACAGACTGCATAGCCAGCAGTGAGCTGTCCCTTGGAGTTTCTAAGGCAGGAGCCATCTACAT
>NW_005843016.1:373790-374466 GCF_000455745.1 Alligator sinensis
ACCAAAGTTGTGAAGGGACTTGAGCCAACAGTTCCTGTTGCAACGAGGAAGTGTCAGCTTCAAAATCATCCTCCAGTTGTTCTTGTAATAGAGCCAAAAACTCGGCCTCCCTTGGTTCCGGCACTTCTAGGTATATGCCATCTGGGGAGCAGTAGATGACACAGCCCAATTTACACAACAAATCCTTTCCCAAAAGATTTACAGGGGTAGAGGGGTTAAGCAAAAAGGCATGTGTCTCAGAAATGGGACCGATAGAGACAGAAAGGGGTTTGGAAACAGGGTGGGGTATAAGGTGTCTGCTAATGCCAACAGCATTAACAATTTTGTTAGAAAGAGGTATGTTAGAGAAATCAGAGGCTTTTAAAGTGGAGAGGGAAGCTCCTGTGTTTACCAGGCAACATATAATTCTGCCGTTTACAGACCAATTAAGAAAAGGACTGGATTGGTCAAGTGAAATAAGTGGGGCGATGATGTCATCCCTCAGGCTGTCCTATGCTTGGGAAGGGAAAGGAGGAATATTCTGAAGTTCAGCTGGTGCAGTGAAAACTCCGTCAGAAAAATATTCTTGGGACCCTTGTGGTGCTCGGTACTTAGGTATACCTCCAGGTCGATTTGGGCACTCTGACTTCCAATGACCCTCCTGTTTGCAATAATTACATTGAGTGCCATACTTGGA
>NW_005843016.1:374667-385965 GCF_000455745.1 Alligator sinensis
TTAAGTGCACTATTTTATCTAGATTGAATGTGCCTTCCTCAGGGAACTGCTTGGAAGGATCATCTCTGGTATACCAGTACTATTTATCCAGGTACTTGCAAGTCTTGGGAGAATAATGTGTACATATAGTACGCCGGAGTTCCCTTAGAGGGGACTGGCACTTGCTTTGACTGTCCTGTACTCATTTCACAATCACACAGGGAAAGACAAGACAAAGGAATGGCTTATTGAGGAAGTCCGTGTCAATCTGAACTTCAGCCCGCAGTGCTGCCGAGCTGTATTCTGGATTTGGCAACGGCTCATAAACAGACCATTTATCTACACAGTAGAATAAGGGTGGGGGAACAACAAAAGGAGTCCGCTAAAGTCACAGAAACCTGCTCGTAGCCCCGTCTGATGACCGAGGCTACATACCTTTTCGTAGCCCCATCTGATGACCGAGGCTACATACCTTCAGGCAGCGGATCCATAGCGGCTCATGAATGGGGGGGGAACACAAGACACAGAGCAAAACAAGAGGGTGAGGGACCAGTGAAAAGTTAACTGGGGAGGAAGGAAGGGTTGAATTTGTCTCTCAGCCTTGGCTCCCAGTGACTATTCTTTCACCACGCACCCTTGCATTCAAGTTGCGCTGGTCATCGCCCAAACCGGGCTCGCGTACGTCTCGGGGCGGCTGCACGTGGTTTCAGAACTTGCCCTGGACCAATTCCAAATCACCATTCAATCAGGGTCACAATCTTATTTCCATTACCCACTCAGACTTCCTAAAGCCCAGTGTTGTGCTGGATGCAAGTGCTTGTGCAACAGACAGATTCTCCCTACCAGTTATGCATGCTTTCCAGAGACAGACAGAATTTTACCAGATTAGTATGACCGGTCTTGTTTCTACACTGACCTGTAACAAAGGTTTGAATCCAGCTACCCAACGCGAGCAGGGAGCCTATGAGCAGTCCTCCTCTGACACCCCAATAGAGATTTAAAAGGCCTCTTACCTTTATTGGTGGCACCGGGGTTTGGTGGGGAACGCCTCACGGTCCTCCGAACACATTGTTGGGTGTGGATCCAAGTCACGGCACCATTTAATTGTCGTGGAAAAAACATGCTGTAGAATTTGGAATCGGGTCAGGTACAAACTTTATTTCAATAGCTATCGGAGAGGGAACATCACAGAAAGATTTCTGCTGTGGCCCCTCTGCCTTACAGCAAGGGCAATTAACCTTTTATAGATTCAAGACAAAGGGTTTCCTAAACTCGCTTTTCCCGCCTTGGGGCTATCTGTTTTGTGTGCTTCAAGACAGCTTTAATAGTCATCTTCCTCTTATCTAAGGAATCTCTCTCTCCCCCCCACCCTGAGGCCTCAGCCATTCTTTGCTTCCACAATGTGCATTAATGAAATAGCACTATTTTTCGGTGACATTTTCATGTGCATTAAAATAGGCTAATATGCATTCAAGTACACATGTAGACACACCCAGAGGTACTAGATTTAATATTCATTAACTAAAGCACATTAATGCACATATAGATGTGCCTTCAGAGTTTGATTAGAAAGCCAGTAGTTTCTGAGTCTTGTTCTTTCTTTAAAGTACATAGTTTTGCTCATTTTTATTACATCTGAAGATCATTTGTACTGTGTAAATTATCCCAAGTAGTATTTCAATGCATCACAAGCCATGGTATAGAAGATCGGGGGTAGGCAAGCTCCAGTATGTGTGCCAGAGCATGGCATACAAAAACATTTTGCTTGGCATGTGCACCTTGGGGCGGGGGCCAGGGGTGTGCTTCCCCAACAAGGATCAGGACCCTCACAGCTGCCTTGCTGAAGTCGAAGCTGTGGGTGTTTTTGGCACTCTGCGCAAAAATGTTGTTGCCCCCTGTGGTAGACTATACAGATCTGCTCCAATAATGTAACAGTAGAAGCAATAAGGCTGGACACCTAGACAAAATAAAAAAGAAAAAGCTACATATACTGACTGGATACCACTCCTTTCAGTGGCTATTTTGATTTCAGTAGTTAGTTTTTTCATATAATGGCATATACCCATGTAACTTAATTTAAAAGTATTTGATAGTCATGGACGAGGTAGTAGAACTTCTTATTTTTTTTGTGGTGCATGTCCCATTCTTGGCATTAAGTTGAAGAATATTTTCTGACTTAGTGATGTTGCATAACTGATGTCATAGAATGGCCAAAACATGGTTGTGTGATATTCTTCACTTATCTTTTTTAAATGTCAAAGTGCTGGTGAAAGGAAACTGGGCATGCTGCTTTTGCCCAGCAGCCAAAGGTATTAGTCGCATGTGATGGAATGGAGAATGCTGTTTCAATATACTAATCAAGTTGAAGTTGGGAGATTCAGGTTGCAGAAGGATAGGAAAGATCAAAGTGAGCTGGTCAGGTAAGGGGGTAGACAGGGAAGGGAAGGAACGGATGAGAATAGTTATAAATAGTTGGCTTTTAAATACTTGGGTGGGTTGGACTAGGGAAAGGCTGGATTAGGCTCTTGTCTGGTAGACTGACTACAGGATTATATAAGGGTCTTTGGACAGGGGAAGGCCTGGAGGTCATTTTTTGATTGAGCTGTGACAGAGCAGATATGGGAAAGGTGAGCTAGCTAAAGCAGAAAGGATAGGAAGCTTCTCATGGTAGAGAGGTACATTGAGGCTAGGTTTATCAGCCCCTAACAACTTCTTTTCTAACCCAGGCACTAAATTTGTTTTCATATACAGCTATTTTCTCTGAAGTGGGCTCTTGTCTTTCTTCTAACTCTGAGTTTTGTTATTGTTGTTGTTTGGGTTTTTTTTCCTTTTAAATCTTATCTACAGCCCCCATGTAATAGTCCAGCATGGAGGTGGTACTCAGCCTCCAGTTGTACCTTATGTTGCCCAGCTTGAATTTATAAGTTCATCCAAAATCCTACAGACTGTGCGGTTGCAAGGGACCCACCTTTTGCTGCTGAACTAGTCATGGTTTTGAGTCCATTGTACCTTCCTTATCAGCCAGTCTCAGCAGGTATAGTGCCTTTGTCCCACTTTTACAGAGATTTTCCTTTCTGCCTTCTAGGCTTTGTGCCCAGACAGCACAGTCCTCCCACAGCAAGACTGATGTTCCTTTCCCAGTTATACTTTTCTTTGCTCCAGTTTCTACTGTCACAGCAAGGGAAGAGACAGTTAAAGATTTTCTTCTCTGTTCACAAGTTTCTACAATTATATTTGTCCTAAATATCCTTTGGAATCTGAGGCTCACCCTAACTGGCTTCAGAAAGGGGTGGAATGGAGATTTGTTTTATAATGCTGATAGCACCCATGGAAGGGAGAGGAGTGTTGCAAGCCTTGCTGGGGAGGCTGAGGAGGGAGGCAGGAGCAGGGGACAGTTGTGTGTCACCACTGAGCCCGTCAAGTGGGGGGAATTTAGCCTTCCTCCATGCTTTCCTCCCTTCTCCTCCCCTGTCCCCTCTCCCAGCTCAGGGCATGCAGCACGCCAGCGGAGGAGAGAGGGGGAGTGGCCCCCCACCCCCATGTACTTGCAGTGGCCAGGACCAGGGGAGCCAGGTGGTGCTGGGGCTATCTTGTGACAGCCTGCAGATTGCCCCAGGATGCCTGCATGGCAGCAGCAGCCTCCAGCCCTGCCAGCTAGGTGTGGGCTGGAGTGGTGCTGAGTGGTGCAGTGTGCAGGCAGCAGCAGCAGCAGTGGGAGTCCTGGGGAGGGTGCTGCATCTGGGGCTGGGGCTGTGGGCCAGTTCCATGGAGACCATGTGTGGCTGGGCAGGGAGCTGCATCCTGGACTGGGGCCAGTCTCCATATAGACTGGTCCCCAACCCCGGCACTAGATGCAGCACCCTCACTGGGGCTCATGCTGCTGCTGCTGCCTCTGCACCACTCTGTTCCTCCCCATGCCAAGCCAGCAGGGCTGGGTGCTACTGTCGCTGTGTGGGTATCCTGGGGCAAGCTATGGGCTGGAATGGGATGGGGGTGCCCCAGTGCCACTCAGTAGGGCCAAGGGACCCACTGTAGGCCTGGCAGAATCTTTGCACTAGCCGTATCCAGCCCATGTGCTCTATTTTGCCCATCTCTGCCCTAACTAACGACACTGTGAATGCTTTTTCCTGATAATCTCTCCAGCCTGTCTCATCTCCCTAAATTCCCTTTCTTGAGCAGCAGAAAACAGCTCTCCCCACGCAGCAGGGGGGAGTGCCTTGCATTCTTTGGCCACTTTGTTCAGGGGTTTGGTTAACCTCAGCACAAATCTGCTCTGGGCCACAGTTTGAACTTGTTGAGCAGATGTTACGAAGTTACAGGGGCTGCCTGCCAATTGCCAAGGAAATTCTGAGGATGGAGATTCTAAAAACTTTCCTGACGGCATAATAAAATCAGTCTAGAGAGGAAGTGAAGTCTTGCTGAGTGGGCTGAAAGGCTGAGTATGTAAATAACTTAAACCTGTGTAGCAGGCTTGCCTTTTGGAGCTTGTGTTGAGTCCCAGGCTTGAAATCTTGCTGTTTTGATTGGTGGAGCCCATCCACCAATCAGGAGGCAGCAAGAGGAGTTAAGTCACGCCCCTTTCCTGAAGGGAGGGGGGGAGGAGCCCTGCCTCCTCCCCAACCTGATTGAAGACTGCAACACTTAGGTCTGGAAGACTTCAGGGGTGGAGTCTTGGAGAGTATAAGAGAAGCTGTGTGCCCAGCATGAGGAAACACATGTGGGACAGAGAAGAGCGAAGAGCGAGGCTTAGAAGAGCTGAGGAGAGCTGCTCAGCAGGGCAAAACAGCAGCCCAGAAGCACTGCTGAAGACTTCCATCAGTGGGGAATGGAGGATGGCTCCAGCAGCTAGGCGCTCGGTGTGCAGCACAGCGTCCAGACCCTGGGAGCGGCGTGAGGTGGCTCAAGTCTGCAACCTCTGGCGTGTGGCCAGAGACACAGTGCACAGGCTGGTGCACAGAGCAGGACCTTTGGAGCACTTGGCTGGTTCAGGTCCTGAACCCCCGAAACAAGGCTGGGAGCTCGGTGTAGGAGGTGTTGCATGGAGGACCTGGGAGCAGACCGAGCCTGGTGCTGCATGAGGCAGCCCAGGCCTCCGACCCATAGCAAAAGGTTGAGTCCAGGGAGCAAGATGGTGCTTGGGCTACTGAGCCAGCAGACAGGGCTGAGCTAGAGGCCCCAGAAGCCCTGCATAGAGGAGCCCTGTTCCAGGGGACAGCGCCCCCCCCGCCATGAAGCCCACTGCAGGCAAGAAAGCAGCTTGGCGCAGAGGATGAGGGCCACCCTCCAGGCCTGGAAGCCGTGAGTCGCAGGGAAAAGAGGATTCCCACAGGGGAGGGGGATTCCCCCTGGTTAGTTAAGGGCTCCTGAAAGTGGAGGTCTCACTGGGAGGGCCCCCTAAAGTTACCAGCTTCCTTGTAGAGCTTGGGAAAAGCCCAAGGGCATTGGGGTTTCCCCTTGGGATTAAATTTATCTTTTGGGTTCTTGCGCCATAAGTGGTGTGATGGCATGCCTTATATTTTGTGAACTTTCATGTTTGTAAATTAGTAGATAAATAGAGTCCTAGGGCTCTGCTGGGACCCCCTGTTGCTATTATTTCACCTGTTGTTTATTTGTATTAATTTGTGGCTTATCTGTTGTTCACCCATACTTATCTATAGTTTATCTGTTGGTTATCTATGTTTATTTTGGGGTTTATCTGTTTCAGATCAGATACTTACCTGTATCTGGAGCACTGGTATAAGGTTTTATGTCATTTACCGAGAGGGTATTGTTTATGTTACTTGTTTAGATATCTTATAAATATGTATTGTACATATGTTTATATCCATGTTCCTTTCCCTTGTGATAAAGATATACAAATTTATTTACATTAACTTAAGTCCCCTGACTGTCCTGGCCTGGTTCTATAGGGACGGAGGGAAACTGAGTGGTCTGCAATTCCCCCACAGCACACCTGCCAGCTAACAATCCCCTTCAGTTGGAGAAGGGGAGTATATACCTGAGTTACCTGGGCTACACGTGCAATTGTCTGATTCAGAGAGCAACCTGAGGATCAAGTTGTAAGATTGTTGAGCTATTGGGGGAGGGTGCGGGTGGGTACAGCATCTCAGCTTCTGCAGAGTTCTGGGAAGGGGATGCAAATAGAATGTGGTTTGGGATTAGTAGGTAATTTAAAGTGTCTCTGAATTTTCCATTCTTGCTCCGGTGTATGTTTGAGCTAGGACATAGCAGAGTTCAGGTAAGTATAGTTAGGGTTCTGTCTGCTTCCAAAATGATTCTCAGACATGCTTTTACTTTACATGTAGACAAATTTTTAAACATTAAACCATAAACGTTAATTTTATGGTAACAAATCATTACTTTCTGTTATCACCAGAACCCTGAAATCTACACTAATTCAATAGTTACCACTGCTGGCCATTATTGCTCCTCCTCTGGACATTCGCAGTGATGAAGCTACATACAGAGAAGTTGTCTGCATGAATGACAACCCAGATCTCCCCATCCATAGAGATTTAAAGAACCTCCCAGCTCACCGCTTGGTCTTCTGGAAACCTTTGTGGAAACATTACGAGCCCTTGTAGGACACAACAGTGCAGCAGCTTGGAGGAAAGTGTGGACTGAAACCACCATTTGGAATAAACATCTAATTTACTGATCCAACAATAAAGCCTTCTGGTTTTACCCTTTGGTGAAAAACATGGAAGACTTTAAATTGGATCTGAACCAGGCATGGCCGCTGCTGTCATTTGATGCACAAGTGGTATATCATGTTAAGAAGTCTGCAAAACGTGACTGGCAATCCTGATCAAACTATGGACCCCATAACAACACTCTGCCTTCTATACAATTTTGATGGTGACATTGCAGAGATACATTCCCTCTTCTTAAGAGCATTAGACTGGTTAACTAACCTTAAACTGGACTTACAATTGTTGCTCCAAGTCAGCCAGATGAAAGAAGAATTTCTTTCCTTTTATGTAGAAAGAGCCACACAGTTGCACAGTGATCATCCCACATCTTCTAGTCCCTGATGTTTTTCTCATGACTACTGCCTCCTGTGACTTCTGCCTTATCTACTAGTTCAGAGGTTGAGTAGCCAGGAGCAAAAAATGAGGAAGGTGGTACATACTTGGGAGCATCAGAGTAAGGGAGATTTTGGCTAGAAAGGAGCATGATGGGACAGCCTGGAACTGAATCTAGGAATTCTTTTGCTCAAGTTTAGCTGCTGTAACAATTTGAGACAAGGAGCCTTGCTTGATTTCCAGTCCTCTAATCTAACCATTACATCATGTCTGTCTGCTAGTGAATGTTGTTTATATGAGGTGGGAGGGAAAATAAGTTGTTTAAGACTAGTTGTCATGACCTGAGAAAACAGATTTTAGGGGAAAGAATACCTTGGTTCTTTCAGGAGTCAGGTGGTACCAGGGTAGGCATGCTGGCTTGCCTGCAGGCCATCAGTCATGTCTGGGTCAGAGTCCCTCCCTCTTTTTCTCTGGTCCAAGGACAAAGCCCTGGCTCTTTTGCTGACAAGCATTGGATTGTGGTTTTGTCTCTTGCTTTAAAATCGGTGATAGGGGAATGTTTCTGGGGAGTTCTGAAGCTGCCCTGCTCTTAGTGACAAGTTCAGGAAATGAGGGAGAATGGGAATACAAAGTCTGGTGAATACCAGAAGCTCCAAGAAGTCATCATAGTCAAGTACCACAGCTGGTATTTGCTGTTAGGAAGCAAATACCTGGAAACTGAAAAATCTCTTGTCCAAGTGGTAAGTAAATGAATTGCATTGAGTGAAGGCTTGGAAACAGCCAGGCTAGCTTTATGGATGATCTGGCTTCCCAGGCTTTTGGATGCCTCTTCTTTCTATCCACTTTCAACAGGCACCCAAGTTTTCCTTACCTAGGGATCTACTATACCCCACTCCCAGCCCCCCAGTCAATTATGAAATTCTAATTTCCATTTAGTTGCCTTGAGCTTCTATGCTCCTACCTATAGAAATCCTTCTGATGCCCAATAACGACAATACACTGACTTCTGTACCAGTTGCTAAAATTATCTGCATCTCTGCTGAGAGTAAGCACCCTGAGTTACTTACTGTTGTACTGTCTTGCCCCAGATGTGCTCTGGTTATTTTGGTTCCATATCTATCTGTTCACACAGGCTCTTTAAATTCCAAGGCTAGTCTGGCAGGAAAACCTTAGATAGTACCCATTTAATTACAGACTATAGATTCCATGGAAAGGAGGAGTGGGGTTGGAATAGACTATGCTTCTTTATAGGAGGCCTGATAGAAAGATGTTAGAGTAAGAGACACTGTGGCCTTGGAAAGGTACCAAATGACAGAAACAGAGTTGTAGAGGAGAAAGAAGGGCAGCAACAAAACAAAAGGATTTCATCCTGTCAGATGATTTAAGGGCACTATGAAGGAGCTTTTATAAAAGACAGAGGGGTGCATGAGGTGAGAGGGAGAATGAGTTCATTACTAATGACCGTGTTTATGGTCTCCTGTCCCTATACGAATTGCGGTGATAGATAGGGCTGTCCTATGGGAATTGTAACATGCAATTTGTGCTACATTTTGGTCCAGTGTTGGAGAGATCTCCTAAACCAATTATAGGAATGATGGTTTAGACCAGTGGTGCCCAACCCCTTTACCCCTGGGGCAGATGAGTGGAGCCAAGTGAGCTGGATTTGGTCCACAGGCCTGATGCTGACCCAGCCAGGAGTGATCCAGCTATGTGGGGCTTAGGTGTAATCCAATGGCTCTTGGCCGCTGAAGATCATGCCCAGGCCTGATTCAGTTGCATAGGCCTTGGAAATTTGGCAGCAGAGTGGCGGCAATGTTAATTGCCACCATTCCTCCCGCCAACAATTTCTGGAACCATGGAGAACTCCACAGGCTGACTGACATGGCTTTGCAGGCTGTATCTGTCCTGCAGGCTGGGGTTTGAGCTTCCCTGGTTTAGACTAAGGGTATATCTGTGCTGTTTCTGCAGCACTTTTGAGTGTTGCTTTCGAACATGCCC
Organism: Alligator sinensis; assembly: GCF_000455745.1. NCBI lineage: Eukaryota > Metazoa > Chordata > Crocodylia > Alligatoridae > Alligator > Alligator sinensis. The sequence goes on from NW_005843016.1 coordinate 383,670, forward strand.
CTGCTCATACCAACTCCACATGTGCCCAACCAAAAAATGAGGTGACAGCCATTTTTGGAGCTTCCACACTATAGTCCCTGTTTTCCTCTCTTCTCCTTCCCACCCATCATGTATTATCTCCTGTTCCCTTTTTTCTCTTCCTTTTCCCTTTCTCATTAACTGTTGCACTGTTCATACATTTCAGATAATTTTATATCAAGCTATGCATAAAAGATATCAGCAAAAACACAAATGAAAGAGTTGACGTTGCAAACCCTTACTCATGTTATTGTATTTAATAAAAAAAAATGTACGCAGACCTACATATCAGGGTCTGGCTTCCAGTGGAGGAATCAAACGGTAGCTTTTCCCACAAGGTTTTATTTTTAAAACTGTGCCTAGGAATGATATTTTTGTCCCCAAAGCTGTAATAGCAGTTGAACAGTCAGGCTATACAATCAGACTTTTTCTTTTAACCGAAGTCATCTGTCTTTAATTAAATAAAGTCAAAATCTGCCATTTTGAGTGGAAAACTTTTCTGGCTGTTGCACTACAAGAGCTGTGAACTTGTAGCAGCTGCTGTGGTGGTTTTGAAATCCTTCCTTCAAAAACACTTAGTCAGTGAGCTGCACACAGCTTGCTTTGTCTCTAGGTATTTTTTGTTAATTCAAGGTCTGGTTTTAAAATGTATAAAGGCTTCTTACAATGTTCTTACATGAAAGTACACAGTCTTCTGAACTGAGAAGCCCAATCTGAAGATCATTGCTACTTGTGCAAAAAGACCATGATGCCACTAAACCCTGAAAATTCATGTCATGATGGACCACCCTAGGCAGTATTCACCCCAAATGTCATTAAATGTAAATCTAGCTGCAACAGAATAATTGCACTGGCAGTGTAACTGTGAAAAGAACAAAGTGTTTTTCTTCAACCTTTTGGCTCTGGGCCAGAGGAGTGGCATGGGTCAGTCTGAAGGCAAAGTTGGGCCCTGTGTCAGGATCAGACCAGTGCTACCTCTGCCCAGTCCTGAATGCCCAGATTGGGCCCCAGGCAGTCTTGACTGGCCCTTGTGTGCCCAGATTGGACTGCATAATGGTCCCACACCAAGATTAGACCCTGGTGCTTGTTTGCCTATATTTTACATGGGCAGGTACAACCACCTTAATGACCAATCACAACACTTCCATTCGATTAACAGGAGGCTTTTATTGATGCACAGTAGCGGTAGATGATAACTAAAGCAAGCAAGCAATTAAGCAAGTCTTGCCATCCACCAGCTGTAGTGCCCTCAGAGTCAATGGGTGTCTGGGCAGGAACATTGCTCTCTTGTTTGGTTTCAGGAACTTCAGAGCAGGAGAGTCCTTGGTTGCTTAAAGGTTCTCCTTGTATACCTGTGTCCTTTTGCTTATGCCATACCAGCACTCAGTTCCTGTTATTCCATTGGCTCCTTCCCTCTGTTCACGCTGTCTTTAGACCACTAAGGCCTTTGTTCCTGTGCTATTCATGTGTTACTGTTCATGAGCATTAGTTTCTCTTTATCTTGTCCCAGCTGGTTTCGCTTAGTTCTCAACCATGTCCTGGTTGAGAATCACTGTCCTAGGCTAGGTGAATAAATAAAGTAAAAATCTGCCACAGACATTCATGAAGGTTAAGAGGAGGTTAGATTGTGCTAAAAATGGCCACCTGATCTAACTTAGTTTGCCCAGTTTGGTTGCCTTATATTAGTTAGTTTGATCTATGTGTGAACTGTACAGAAGTTCAGGACAGTTAGATAGGCCTAAAAATGGCCAATCTGATTTAAGTTAGCCCTACCTCCATGGTACTTGGATCTGATTGGCCATTTTTAGACCAGTCTAACTGTCTTGAACTTCCTATACAGTTCTCAATGCAGCCCCAGAATGGGAAAAGTCCAGCCTCCAGCCCCAGCCCTGGGACTTCACTTTTCCTAACCCCTTCCTGGCACTGGGCTATTTTTAGTCCCCCGGCCTTTTCCCCTACCCTTAGATAGACAAATTGGTTCCACTCCTGCCCACAACCCCCCTCACCCCACATCATGTAAGTCATTCCTGGTGCTGGTTTTACTGGCATTCACCAGTGCTGGTAGCTGAGGAAGTAAGTTGGGGTTAGGGGAGGGGTGGGCAAGATTGGGGGGATGGGGTGGTTCTCTGTGAGGGGTTGTATGGGGGCGGGAGGGGTTGGGGAGCTAAAAATGAGTTCCTGGTCCCAGGGGGTGGGGAAGAGAGACCCCCTCAATCTTCCCTGCAGACCTTGTGAGCCCCCCAGAGCCTGCCAAATTTTTCAGGGCCTTACCATCCCT